>NW_028325322.1:0-1535 GCF_027475165.1 Benincasa hispida
CAGCAGGGTCTTTCCTATCAAATTTCAGGCTGACAACCATCATCTTTGGAAGATGGTAGAGCAGTTGGGAGGCACTTGCTCAATCGAAGTTGATCGATCTCTAACACACGTGGTCTCAACGGATGCTGGAACGGAGAAGTCGCATAGCGTTGGGTTTGAAAGACGAGACGTTTCTGGTCAATCCAGATGGTTTATCTCTTTACAGTAGTCCCACATTACTTGTAGTTCCTCTGATGTAGTTGTCCCAGGTAAAAGATAGCATTAATTGATAACTTTCATGAAAGAACCTAGAATTACATTTTGGAGATAGCAGCTTTAGATTTTTGTATGTATATATTGCTTTGATCTCCCAAAATTTAGCCTGCCTTCGTTGTTTGAATAAACACTCATCAATTTTTTTTTTTTATATATATATATATATATATATTTTATAAAATAACTATCAAATAACTTTTTTTTAAAAAAAAAAAAAAGAAAAGAAAATTGAAAACCAAAACTGTTATCAAGCAAGTTTGGTTTCATTTTTAAAAACAGCAGAAAACAGATGAAATGGTTACTAGATTGATGAAAATGCATTACGAAATTTAAAATAGGAAAGAAAAGTCATGGTATTTAATGATTTATGAAGTATATTTCATGTGGAAGATTGTTGTATATAAGACTAAAGCTATATAAATGATATACTAATAGTGAGAAAATATTATCATTATTTGTGAAAGATAGTATTAAACAAAAAGTTACTATAAAGATAGTATCAAGTAAAAGCTATTATATATATTTGTCTAAAGAAATAAAAGAGTAAAAAGCTATTATAAGTTAAATATAGCTTAACTAAAAAAGTGCTATTAAATGTTTTAATAGTATCTATTATAAAATCCATTATAACAGTAAAAGAATACTATAAAAACTTATTGGCTGTCAGGACCTTCAAAAAATATTATTAATTTATAACATGTCGATCATAATTTTTCTGTTGGTTATCGTATCTATTATTTCTTGTAATACCTCGATAATGAAAATTAAGTTATTTTAGAATCAACCGTCGAAAGAAGAATATTTGGGTACATCCAAGATTGCCCACATCTTTATGTAACACATTCAAATAATAACGAAAAAATAAAAAATAGTTTTAAAAGAAAAAAATGTCATGTGAGAGATTATAATTGATTGAACAAAATTTAATTAGTCTGTATTCAAGATGTACCTACCTAGTATCTTTGTTAAATTTATATCAAACCGTGATCATGAAGGAGCCCAATCACTGCCTCAAAAATTGAGAAATCTAGAAACAATTAGAGAGAAATTTAGAGAGAAGAAGGTGGAGATTTGTATTAGGTTTCCAACTAACATTATAAAAGGACGAAAGTAGGGGTATTCAAATAATCCGACAACCCGAACAATTCAGATTACCCAACCCAAAATATAAGAGTTGGATTGGGTTAGTTTTGTTTTTGGGTTGGGTTGGTTAATTTTTTTTCTATTTTTGTTGGGTTGGGTTGGGTTGGGTCATGGATTAACTAAAAAAAATTTGGGTT
>NW_028325323.1:0-24000 GCF_027475165.1 Benincasa hispida
GTGTTGAAGTTGAAGAGCCATCTCATAAGGTAACTCTGGCTTGAACCTTATAAGGTGACATTTAATCCAATCCAATGAATCATTGTTAAAATGAGAAAACTCAATTTGGTGGGCTTGCTTGAATTATCTACCAATAAGTGAAAGAGGCCAGAAAGGTTTCTGGAGAAAAGCCCAAGTTTTGAGTTGAATTGGCTAGACTTATGTCCAATTTCTTTGCTTCATACTTGTGATCCAAAAGTCATTTCTCAAGTGGAATTAGAGCTTATGACAGTTTTTAGGGTTTTATTTTGAAAAAATGACAAAATAGATAAATAATAAGATTTATGGCAATTAACATCACATGCATATGACTACAAATTTTCAAATCTCAATTTTACCCTTGTCTAGTTTGTAGCTTTTGTTATTGATGAAACTACAAATACGTGACAAAATCGTAAACAATGACAGAGTTGGTAATTGTTGATGTCTTAATTCTCTACTTTTCTCTCTAATCTATTCATTTGAAAAACTAAAAATAACCACCTTTCTCAATGCAAATTTTATTAGTAATTTAGATTCTATTAACCATTTTTCGAATTAATCTCACTTGAATTAAATATCCATATATTATCAAATTTTCTTTATCTAATCAAATTTTAAATTTATTCAAATGTTTGAGTTATTTTTTCATTGTTTTATACATATTCCTAATAAATTAACAATATATTTTTCCATATTTTTAAGATTTAAATTGTTTTGTATGTGTTATTATATTCAATTGTACATATTTCTTATTTAGTCACTATTTTAGCGGACATTTTGATAGTATCTTACTTTTCCTTGGTTCATATGTTTAAAATATTAAATACATTGTTAGTGTAGGACTTTATTAATAACCAAGATATAAATAGAGCTTGATTAAAAACTTAGATATAAATATAATGAAATTGGAGAGCTTGATTAATAACCAAATTAATTCTATTATAATCTAACATGTCCAATTCAAAACTAAAAATGAGCGTCATTCCATAATTTTTGCCTTCTTTTGCAATTTAAATTTATTTTTAATATTCACGTTAGAGTTTAATAACTACTCCACGAATTGATTTAAAATAAATCAATATCTTCCTTATTTTTCTCCCCTCATTGATTCAAATTCATTATCTATTTTGATTTGATTTAACCACTTTTTGAATAATTAATCAATTTTTAATTTGTATATCATCATTTTGATTTTAATTTATAATATATCTTTAGAGTTTACATTATTTTATTTGTTTTTTATTATTTTAAATTTGGATTAAATTTTTTATCTTGATTAAGATTTTACTTAATATTTAATATTATTATCCAACACAGTATATTTCATTTAAATTTGATCATTTTTTGTATTTTTTAATCATCTTTTATTCATTATCGTCTTATTATATTATTATAAGATTAATATGTTTTTTTGACAAAATTTGAATTTTATCATTTTTTGTACTTTTTAATCGTCTTTTATTCATTATCATCTTATAATATTGTTATATCATTAATTTGTCTTTATACCTCTACAACTAACTTTCGATTTGTTTAAATGTTTGTTACAAATTCAATTGTTTTTTCATTATTTTATACATATTTGTTATAAAATTATTTGATTATTTTGTTATCACTTTTCCATTCTTTCAATTCTCAGATCTTTCTTTCGATCATTCTCTTTTCCTTCTCAAATCTTTCTTTCGGTCATTCTCGAGGTTAAGAGATCTATAAGCACTACAAAAATGGACCTTTTGCCGACGCTACAAAGTGTGCCTTTGAAAAGCATTCTAAAATGTCGTAAAAAACCGTCGGGATACCTTATCCCGATGGTTTTTCGTCTATACCGACGCTATTTAAGTTCATGGTTTTACATGCATGGCATCAACATAGATTCTCTACGCTAGCGGCATTCATATGTGTCGGTAGATGCTTTCCCAACCCTTACATTTTGTATGCTCGAGATATTTTGTTTTTACAGACGTTGACGTTTTATACATATGCACATACACATGCACACACGCGCACACATGAACAAAAACCACAACCCAGTCCATGTTTAAAACGTAACAAAAACAATTCAAACCTAGTATTCAAAACAATAAAAAAAATTCCCTCCCTTTCAATTTCGATTTAACCTGCCGCCCTTTAAACAATTTTTGCAATTTTTTTCGAAACTGATTCAGGCAATTTTTTTTAATCTCCTTTTCAATTTTGATTTAATCTGCTGCCTCAACACACTCCTTTTTTTTTTTTTTTTTTTTAATTTATTTCCTCTCCAGTGCTTTCACAGATTTCAATTCTCTCTTATTTTTTTTATTTCACTCCATCAGTTTCACATATAATTTTTTTCCCAATCAAACACAATTCCACCCAATTCCTTCTCTCTTTTTTTTTTTTTTTTTTTTTTTCTTTTCTCAAAAGAACGACACGGAGAAAAGCTCTAATTAGAAAAATTAGACTCAATAAAGAAGGCAATAGACGAAAAAAAATACAATATATATCCAATCTAGAGTCTAGACTCTAATACCAAATGATATGAAAATCCTAAATTTGAAAATGTAGAACTTAAATGTTGAATCACTAATATCAAATTCTAAAATCCCAATCCAAAGGGGTAGGATTAGATTTGGATTAAATAAAGAAACTAGTTCCTTACTCCAAATTCTAATCCTCCAGCAAGATGATAAGACTTATCTATTCTTGACATGCAACACTAATTAAAAAAAAACTCTGACATCTACTAGAAAAAATTTTATTAAAAAAAAACCCTAAAAATACAAACATCAAAACACCACCCTACAATCTTTTTTCTACTTAATTAAACGGACTTAAAATGTCCATTTTACCCCTAACTAAAAAAAACTAACTCAAACAAAACATATATGGGTCAAATAATGAAAATACCCTAAAATAAATTAATAAAGTTCAACCGTTTTCATCTTGTAGCATCAACTAAAACTAACTATAATGAGAATCCTTCAACTGAGTTCATCTCCTCTTGATTGTGAGAATTCAACACTAATTATAGCTTCTTGACCCTTAAGTGTGTGATTGGTGTTGAAGGTAAGACAATGATGTCCTGGAGGATTCTGGCTAAGTTCAATTAAAGAGGGAAAAAAATATGAATTGTGTTTGAAAAATCATTCTGGAAACAGTTCAATGTTTTTTTTTTACAAATTTTTCTAAAACTAATTTCTAAAATTGCGACCAAATTATTTATAAAAATCAATATTATGTACATTCCTTGTATTGTTTAGTTTAAATTCGTTGCCTTAAAAACAATAATAAATTACTCCTTGTAATATTTCAAATGAGTAATTGTTGAAATATTTTTAAATATGGTAAAATGTCATCATCTATCAATTTCTATATTACTATATTAATTTATAATAAACTAAATATCTTAGTCAACTTTTTTTAGTACAATAATTAAGTTGAAGGATCAAATCTCTGACTTCTATGGTAGAAGATCATGCAAATTACCATTAAGTTCGGTTCAATTTAATATCTTAGTAAACTTTCCTTAGCAATAATTGATGTTATTCCCCTATTTGAGGTCTAAGATTTGATCTTCATCATCACAATTTTTTATTATACTAAAATTGAAAGTTTAAGTTTTTATTGTGGAAATTATATTTGATTGAATAATTTTGTATTAACTTGAAGATTTACCTATATAGAAAGGAAGATAATCGAATTTCTTAATTATAGCCTAAATATATGTATAATACATAAATCAATGGAAACAAGAACTCACAGAGACTCTGAAAATCAATTGATTGAATTAGCTGACTCACTCTGGAAAATCAACTGAATTGGCTGACTAAATTAAACTAATTGGACTGACTAAATGAAACCAAACCAAGTTGAGAAAATTTGACCATGTGTGGCTGTAACGGTTAGAGGTTCACGTATGAAGAATCTGAACAACAAAATTGGAGTGAATTTATGCATAATAGAAAACTTTTAAAGATTGGGCTCTAATACCATGTAGAAACTATATTTAACGGAATAATTTTTTGTATTAACTTGAGATTTAGGATTTAGGATTTTGTATTCATAAATCAAGGCCTAAATATCTCAACATTGATTAAACCCAACTTTTTGAAAAGAAAATATTGCCATAGTGTAATATATATATATATATATATGAAAAAAGTATAGAAATTTATAAGAAACAAAATTCAAATCCATAATTCAAGAATTTATTTGGGTTGCCACTGTAATTTTGAAGAATCAAATAATACTCCGCGTGTGGTAATGTTTCTTCGTTTGCTATATATTTTGTGTACAGACGTACACGAGGTGGGATGGAGAGGGAAACGCTTCTCTCTCCCTGTCCCCTCTTCCATATCAATCTTTATTTCTACGAAATTTTTCGGAGATCAAAGTGGGAATTCTTCGTGAGAAAAATTTTCATTTGGTTCTTTTTAAGATTTTTCTATTTTCTAAACTAGTTCTTAAATTTATTCTCAACCCAATAAAATTTTCTATATTAACGGAGTCATTTTCAATACATTTTATATTCAAATAAAATACCTTAAAATTTTCTAATAATAATAATAATATATGTAAAACAATATAATTAAAATATTTAATCTCATAGTTTTTATAAGTTAAAATTTAAATATTACAATATTATAGTCTAGCTTCAATTTAAATATTACAATATTCATCATATTAAAAATTAAAAAAAAAATCTTAAATATAAAAATATCCATATCTTAAAAATGTATAAAAATATGAAAAAATTAGGATGAAAATTAGAAAAGAGTTAATTGTTGAAGCTATGGTTTTTCTAATTTCGTGGGATCTTCCGTTACATTGCAATGCAAGCCACCATTCGCTGTTAATAATACTTTTCAATCTGATATTCCATTGAAATCAATTTAATTTAATTTAATATTAGTTATTTTTTATTTTTTAAAATTTAATTTTGGAGTCCACTGTATTTATTTTTCTACTTCAGTTTTCTTCATTTTGTTTGTGAGACCAACCCAATTTGAATTGTTTTTTAATCATCTTGGACAAATATTATCGATGAGGAAATCATCATATTTCTATTTAATTTCAACAATAATTTTACTAAAAACAGAATAAAAAATAGAACGGGTAAAGGCATGGAATCGAAGTTCTTTACCATTGGATTCTTCCTTCGTTCCAATTGGTTTGTTGACTCAGTCCCCATTATGTTAAGGGCCCACCTCTTTCCCATCAAAATGCAAACCGGTTTTGAATTTCATTTCGCAAACAACTCGATCATCCAAAAAATTGATAAATTCAATCCAATTCGTATGATTTGAATTGGGTTATCAACTCATTTGGATTGAGTTGGGTTCAAATAAATAAAAATTTGATGAATTAAGCTGGTTCATGGGTTTACTTAAACCAAACCAACCCGAACAAACCCGAATTTATTATTAATTTTAAAATATTTTTATATTACTTATAACACAATTATTTATACATATATTGATTTTAATTTTATTTAATTTCAATATTTTTTTAATAATTTATTTTTCAACCGTTTTTTTTTCCACTTTTTTCATTATATAAATTGAAATTGAGTAGTTAATCTTAATTCAATATATGAAAATAATTAAATTAGATTTTTACATATTTATGTTTTGCTTCTTTTTAGAATAAAATTTTAAGTAAATGACCCGATTAACCCAAACTAACCCAACCCAAATATTTCATGGTTGGGTTGTTTTTTTAGAGTTATTTGGGTTGAAGAAATTTACAACCCGAACAATTGAGTTGGGTCTAAAAAGTCTTTCAACCCGATCCATGAACACACCTATCGGATATTAGATTTATATATCTCACTAAATTTGTCAATAAAAAATTAACATATAAAAATGTCAAACTATTTATAAAAATAGCAAATAAATACTAATAGACTTTTATTAATCTCTATCCATTTCTATTAAAGAAAATTAAAATTTTGCTATTTTATATAAATAGTTTCCTTTTTTTTTTTTTTTTTTTTTGAAAATCCCTTTAATTTTTTTTTTTTTTTGAAGGTATTTTAATTTTTTTGGGATTAACAAGACGAATAGAATCATTTTGAAACAAACATTTAAAAAAATAGCAAACATATTTCAAAATTAGAGAAATAGCAGAATGGACACTGAAAATCCCTCGGGAAGATATATCATTTAAATTTGCTGACAAAGATACAGTTACATTAAATGACACCAGGGACATTTTTGGAAACCTACTAAGGGTACTATCGAAATAAAAGAAATATGAAGCACATGCGGGAGAGGTTGTTTGCTAAAATTCTTAAGAATTCTTTTTATCTTGCCATGTTTCCAAATGCAACCTTAAAAGTTGTTATATGGCAACATTTTTTTTTTTTTGAGTGATAAAGTGCGATGCATAAGAATCTAATCTTAAAAGTTGCTATATGATCAAAATTCCCTTCTTTCCAAATACAACTGTCACATCCGGTCCCAAATTATCCTACCTGAACTTAGGACGGATTGCGACGACAACAAGCCTCAAGCGTGCAGTGGAGTCTATTGTCAAACTGAAACTTACTTGAATTGAATACTTTGTTTACTACATACCACAACCATCTGATTACATTCGCTAATCTCTGTTGAAACTCAAGAACAACTTGGTGGGGAAAACATTTGAATAAAGGTTGAGCTAAAAATGCCCAATGTGTGGTGAGTTTTTAGAAAAATAATTTGAGAAAATCACAATCATGCTAAATAGAGATACAAGTTCCGTAAATTGATTTAAAACATGAGCATTTTCAAGAGAGTTAACATGTATGGAATATCGTAAGCATATTCTTGCAATCATAAGCATAAACTGTAAATCGATGTAAAACATGAACAATTCAGAAGTTTGATAATTATTGCATAAATAAAATCGAGCATTCTATAGTAAATGTAAACGTGAACTTGTAGAGGTCCTTCACCGTTGTCACACCTTGTACCAGATTCCCCTTCTTAACGTAGAACGAAGTGTGAAGACATTTAACATCACTTCTCTCTATGACATCTAACATCCCAACTCTTAACATATCCTGTACTCAAGATCAAACCCAGACTTTCAAACCCAATTTAAAAAATAATCTACGTTCATTGACAAAGTTTAGGAATTTGATTCAGTTTAATTCACAATATTGTTTAAAAAAAATTTACAAACCAACGGTAAGGATTATTTTGAACAAAACCTCCCATGAAATGTAACTCACAAGTTTTAGCTATTCTGGAATACTCTCAAATACATGTATAAACAATATAATAGATGTTTAACAACACTAGTGGCATTTAGAGGCTCAACAAACACTGAGAACTTTGTCGCTACCTGAGGGTGGGGAAAAACATAAAATATTGAAAACATGAGCTAAAACCCAGTGAGTGGTAGTTTAATATAAACATAAGCTATCGCTTTCTAAATCATCAATAAAGTTTATCAAATCATTTAGTAAATCATTGAACAAAGTATAACAGATTCAACAACATCTCAAACACATGCTAGTAAAACAATGGCATGATCAACTCTCATAAGCACATTATAAAGCATTCAGCCGTTATCAGAAAACCACACAAACTCTGTACCAAAATATTGGTTTACAACGGTAGGTTACTCTGGACAAAGAATGCCCCCTGCGGTGTAAACCAAATCACAAGGTCATACGTGCACGCAGAGCTGCCTCAAAGCTAAGCATAGATACACGCCACAGGTCTAGGTTACTCTGGATTCTACTTTGGCCACATTTGAACCCGGTGGTAGCCCCCTGATAGCCTGGGTGGCACTACAGATGCAGGTTCCTTTGGACTTCCTAGTATACTCTAGCCACATCTGACCTTGGTAGCCCTTGATCGCCTGAGCAGTGCTACTGAAACATATTCAAGTAGCATGGAAAAATAACCATCTCTCGGGAACAAGAACCAATAGTTTGAAACCATTTGCATAACCATTCAACAACCTTGATTCCACCATCAAGAGGTTTTCATAAAAATCATACAAATCACAAGTATGTAAACTCCGATTCCAAACTACATTTTGATAAATCAAGATCATATAAAACCATCGAGAGTTTAGAAATCATAATTTAAACATTTTTGAAATGTTAGACAAGTAAAATAGATCATGTCATCACATTTCATAAATCATATCATACTATTATATATAATTAGTTTCTATATCAAAACATTCGAAAGTAAATCACTCGCTGTTAATCGACTCCTCAGATTTTTGGTTCATTTGTCCTGAAATTATATTGATAATCCTCTAATTATCCTTCACATGACCATAATCCAATTATTTGAAAATTATTCTTCAAGTATAACCAATTTCACTTAAACTTTTCCTAAATCCCTAATTTGATCCAAGGTAGAATCTGCTTTGTAATTTGGTCCTTTAATTTCCCTAAAATTAACTCAAGACCTTAAAATTAATCTTCAATAGGAACTAATTCTATTCCAATTTCCCTTAATTTTCTCATTAACTCTAATTAGGGTTTAGTTTAAATTAACTGCATAATCAACTTCAAAGTTGACTTAGTTTCCAATTTCTTCTAATTTCAGGTTTAAGATATCATAACAATATCAATTGGATCCCTAATTATGCTTGAGAACACCTAATTAACCTAAAATTGATTTTCTAGCTTTTAATGATGGACAATAGATGACAGAC
This sequence comes from Benincasa hispida, assembly GCF_027475165.1. Classification (NCBI taxonomy): domain Eukaryota; kingdom Viridiplantae; phylum Streptophyta; class Magnoliopsida; order Cucurbitales; family Cucurbitaceae; genus Benincasa; species Benincasa hispida. The sequence goes on from NW_028325323.1 coordinate 8,665, forward strand.
AGAAGTCAAACATAAAAGTAAACTCTTTCTTCATCCTTCAGCCCAAAAATTTTCGGATTTGACCTCTGTTTTTCCGGTGAGCGTTTCAGACTTAAATTCATCATTTTTCGGCCATTTAAAGCTCAATTAACCTATGAAAACCTTTTACCCATTCTCTTAAGTAACTTACCTCAAAATTTGGACGTCCTAATTGCCCTAGAACTCCCGAATCAACCAATCTTTCCACCGTGCCCCTGTTTTTCCAGCGAGAAGTTGCAGATTTTTTAGAGCTTAAAATAAAACATTCCAGCCAATACGATCAAATAAAAGACAATATAACTCTAGAAGGACCTTAGAAGTAACTTACCCTTAAAGTTGGAGTTTTGAATTAGCTTCTAACTCCACGGATTTTCTAAAAACCCGAGCATCCTCTGTTTTCGCGATAACTCTAGTGCCACTGTTTTTCTTCGTTTCCTTTACTTCTCCAGCAAAATTTCTTCAAATCAAGCCTCTTACGAGCTTCTTCTTTACTTCCTCTTTAATTTGTTGCATTTTGTCCAATTTTCCTTCACAAGAAAGGCCGCAATTCGAAAATTTCTTCCTCCTCTTTTTAAACCGGCCGAACACCCCAACTCTCCAAATCCTTGCTTATTGCCCGATTGCCAGCTCCAGCTTTGGGTTTTTTCATGTATTTGGATGACTCTCCTTTCATCTTTTGGGCACCCAATCAGAAAATTTGAGGAAGACAACCCAATTTGTCCAAATTTCATTCCTTTCATTTTTTCCTTCCTTTCTCTCGGTCCATCCAATTCCCATCCACTTTTCCTTCAATTTCTGGCCCAAATCGAGTCCTACAAGCCAACAACACCTCCAATTCACCATTAAACCCTTGAAATTTCTAAAATTGACGATAAATCAAAAGTATTGATTTTTTTGTTGACTTTGACTGTTGATTGTTGATTTTGACTTATCCGAACATGTCTAATTCATCATTGAATTTACTTTACATGCTTAACTAGGTTCGTTATCCTCAAATTATTCCTCGAATCCTTATTTCTTTTTCCTAAATGAAACAAAAGTCAGTCCAAATATTTTTTATTTTTAATTATAAATCTTAAAGAGAGATCCACGCCAAATTTTATATCAAGTCATCGAGTTCAATCTCAACTATATGCTTCCTAATATTCTAAGAAAGAGTATAAGAAGAGAGGGCTTACAACCATAAACCTATACCCCGACATGGTCATATTAATACGAAGAAACTCAACATATATAATAGAGAAACATGGTCATACTATACACCGAGTAAGCCCAAGATGGATAGCAGAGCAAACATGGTCATACTATTATCTGAGTAATCTCATGGTAAATAGCAGAGAAAACATAGTCATATGTACACACAAAGTAACCCTCAAAAGGCAAACACCCCGACACACAGATGAAAGCCTATGTGTGTGCCAAAGTGGATCTCAAAGACCTCATGTAAATCATGACTACACTATGGAAACACATTCACAGTAGTGTAATGGGAAATCACCATAGATACAACGATTTAGTGGTTTGAAAACCATTTTAATCTTAAACGCATGTATCTGCCTTTTTAAAAATCTTGCTTTTAAAACATATAATCGTGTTGATAGCATGAATTTACTTGAAAATCTTGATAATCATCTTAAAAAATCATAAGATAAATCTTCTAAATCATTTTAAAACATAAAATCATGGAATTGGTAACTTTTTTTGAAATCACTTATGGATGAAATCTCGTAATATTTTGCTAATAATAAAGTATTCCGTAAAATAAACCACTCACCAAACTTTTGACGTGTAAAATTCGGATTTGTACGTGGTTTCAATCCAGCTTCTTCTCCACTTCTGATTTGTAGCTTGCTTGGCCACGGAAGAGATTGGGTTTGAATCTTTCAAATTTTCAAGAGATTTTTATTAGGCAACTTTTTTTCCTTCTTTTTATTACTCCTCCTTCCATTGTTATTATTATTGTTTCTTTTATATCTTTTGCCAGCATACTCCCCTTTTTTACGTGCCCATAAAATTTTCTTTTCATATTTAAAACAATATTTTTCTCTTTTCACCACTCTTCTCCTTTATTTCCCATTTTGCCATTAATTTGTTTTCATTTTAATTATTATTGATTTACATTACTTTTTTTTCATCTTCAAATATTTCTTTTTCATTCAACTATATTTTTATCCATATAATCTTATTCAATTTATCAACTCTTTTAATTAATGAATAAAAGGATAATTTTATCTTTCCAGTTCACTTCAAATTTCCTCACTCAACATAAACAACTCAATATATTTATAATGTATCAAAATATTAGGAAACTTAAAAATGGATCTTATAACAATTTTATCTTCAAATGCACCAAATATTCTTCAATGCGAAAATAACTCTTTTCATAAATTTTTATCACATTTATTGATTTAGACTCTAATTTTTTAAAAACTAATTTTTTAAAAGAAGATAGTTAATGAAATCTTCAAATGCTTTGAAATTTAAACGAATCTAATATATGAATACACAAGTCAAACACAATGTCAAATATTCTACGAGACAATAAATTAAAATGTAAGAATAACAAAAAGATAAACACAAAGATTGATAACCAAATTCAATGTAACCACACCTACGTTTGCGAGTAATGTGTCCATTACAAGAAACATCACTAATAAGAGTTAAGCAATTATAATGAAGTGCCTATTTGATAGATATCAACTACAAAGACTTTTAAGCAACGTACTTCTAATGATGAGTTTAGGCTTCCCTAGACACCATCTTGCATTGCTCTATTACTCTTTTCACCTTCGTGTTGGTAATACACTTCAAAACATGATAACTTAAACTCCCCTAAGAACGAGAATCTAGACTTCTAAATATAGCACCAATAACGAAGATTATTCTTGAGAAGAATAGCAAGATCAACCACAACTTTACTGTGAGGAACGCATACAATTTATTCGGCAAGCTTCCTTTTTTCCAGAAACACCCACCTCTATATTTTATTCAAAATCGGGACCCTAAAAACCATCACCAGCTCAACTAAACATACCCTTGATAAGGAAAAAACTCTACAAAGGCAGTGGATCATTCATATACCGAAAACAAAATCCGCTGCCGATAAGGGAAACATATTTTTCAGTGAAGGATGGTTCAGATGACCAAGATGTTTTTGACAACTATAGCGACGAGATGCAGAGATAAAACCTAGATAAAAGAAAATAGCCAACATACCACAGTAACACACCTGAAATTATAAATACTTGGAATTATAGATATCAAATATCTTTGGATAACTATATCTTATTTTATATGAATATTTTTGTAGATATATTAAAATAATTGGATAACTGAATTTGTTAAATAAGCCTTTTATTTGGAATTGTCTTAAATATACATAATATTTCACAAAATATGACAAAATGAACTGCATATGCAATCTATCATGTTTGTTTCTATCACTGATACTACTATTGTATCCACAAAAACTATGGTATAATATCCCACAATATTAAAGTACTGAAATATCCACAAAAACTAAGGTCTAATAGCCACAACATTTAACTAAGCCACAACTACATTATTACATCTGGGAGATTTTTAGGTCAAAACTAGGGACAATGTCCTTGATTCTAAGAGAATGTCTTGTTTCTTCTGGAGAAGCTTTCTTCTAGTCTTTTGCATTCTCCAACATCTTCTTTGACGGTTTAGGCTGTCTTTTCGGTCTAACATTTTTAGTATTCATCATTGTATTTGCTTTTTATTGAATAACTTGAAATGTCAATACTTAATTATAAGTTTATAAATATATATTGAGTCTATAAGTCATAAAGCAATAGAAGAAATGTGATAATTGTTATACCTTCACTTTTTTTTGCTTTGTCATGCATCATTTTTGACATTTTTCATGCCCATTGACTTCTTCCTCATTGTCTTCTTTTTTGTAAATATATTATATAAGTGTACCAATGCATAAAATTTTAGAAACTATTAATATACTTTGTCTATAATATAGTTTTTGTTGGATCTTATGTCATAAAACTCGTAGTTTGTAAACAATAGAACTTATTCTGAAAATTCAATAAGTTGTTATTGAATTTTTTTTATTTTTAAGAAATCCAATAAACCTAAGTCCCTTGACTATTACATGAGTACTTGAACTTTATGTGAAGACATACAAGTGGATCAGGTTCGAGTAAATAGTCAAAATGATCTATAGTATATGAATAAGGTTAGGTGCCTTATTTTGGTAACACTATTGGATGCGGCCTACTCTGTAGTTGTTACAAAGAGTTGTAAGTGCTACATACGAAGTGATCCTAATTCGTGCATGTTGGGACATGAGGAGTGGAGGTGTCTTGTGCAAATGAGTTTTGTGCAAGATCGAACCACGAAACCAGTCACTTTTACTTTATAACGTTGTTTTCTGTTTAAGACTGACTATTTCAAAGTGATGATCTAGGTAACTTGACCTTAATCCTGAGCTAACTATAAACTCCTGTTTGTTCGGAATTATCCTTTGATCTGCAAATGGTGAGAGTAAACCAACTCCCTCTGCTCAATAAGCTTACCATTTTGGGGATAAGACCGGATGAATAGTTTATGACATAGGGTGCAAGACGAAATTCACTCCTACTTGATTAGGTGTTAGTAGAGAGGTTGTTCCCTTCAAGTGCTGATTTTGGGTCTTGAACAAGAGGCCCCGCCATCTCTTTGGCTTGAGAGGGATTCAATTTGTTGATTGGATCACAAATCAGTTATTCATTAGGGGATCAGTGGGACTTAAGGAATGAAAGGTAATTTCAGGGGTAAAACAGATATTCGACCCAGTCGTTATTACGAACAACCTGTGAAGGGTTAACTTACTAATCATGGTTATATCGAGTGAACATAAGATATCTACAATGAGGGGAATTCAGCTATGGCTTTAGTGAAATCACCCATTAGTTAAAGAATGGGGGTTAGATCGGTCTAATGAATTTAATCGATTAATCTCAGATCGTTGGAGCATATGATCTGTAGGTCCGCGAGGTCCTCCTACTAGCTCGTAAATGGATTAGCTCTAGAATAGTGTGATAAGTTAATTTGAAGTGTTCAAATTAGAATTAAATAAAATTGGAGAAATAATAATGATTTAAATATTTGAAGATGGTATTGTGTAAAATTAATTTAATATTTGATATTAAATTAATTAGAATTGTTTAAATTGTTTAAATAATTATTTATTAAATTTATTAAGAAAATTAATTTATGAAATTAATTTTATAAAATTAATAATATTTTCAGTTTTATTAAAAGAAATTGATTTATGAAATCAATTTATCAAAATTGAAAAAGAAGAAAAATCACAAAATGGAAAATAAGGATTTTCCATTATCTTCATGAAGTAGCTCACGAACAATTATAGTCCATAAGTTATAATAGTTTGTGTTTGCGTGTGGACTATTTTAATTTGAATTATAATAGTTTAAGGTATCAAACAACCCCTTAAATCTTCACTCCTCTACTCCCATACTTTAACGTGTTTCATTGAAAAGAATTAAAATAAAAAATGAAGGATAAATTATTTTTTAAAAAAAGTCTTTAAACTTTGTATTTTGTGTCAAAAATATTTCTGAACTTTTAAAAGTTTAAAAAATGTACACTTAAACTTTCATAAAAGAGTTCAAAAATTAAATTGCCATAAATTTCGAATAGAAATCATTAAAGTTTTGTTTTAAAAATACCCTTAAACTTTAAAAAATTTCAACAATACCCTTAATCTAAAAAGATTAAAAAAAAAAAAAAAACATCTTCACAATTAGTATATAAACATAAACTGCTAATACCTCGTTACAAAAATAAATTTTGAATTAAAAAAATTTTAAAAAATGCTTTTACAGCTAACATGGTGATCAATTTGTCTAATGTTTTCTACGTTCGAAAAGATCCAATTTTAAAACAAATTATATAAATATCCTCATTTTTTTTATACAGATATTCTCATTTTTCAGTTAATTTTCCAATAACTTATACCAATTTTCTTAGCAACCAAAATATAACCCAAAATTTTAAGTTAAATTATAAAATCTCACAAAATTCTAAAATCAAAATTTCCCCTTAAAACATCCCAAAATGATAAATAGTCGAATAAAAAAATATATTTAGCTATTAACATACATTCAATTACTAACGTGTGACTTTGTTAAAATATTTAATCCTGAAGTCTCTTGTGCTTACTTTATATTCTTTCTTCTTATCATAGTTCATATTCCTTAAGTGAAGTGTGAAGTTGTATTTATTTATTTATTTTAGAATAACAAATGTCAAACAATTAACAAAAAGAGGAGTAAGAGAGTATTAAAAAAGGGAGGAGAGAAAAAGATGGAAAATAAATAAGTAAGATATCTCAACGGTATTGTAAGGATATCTTTTCAATTTTTTTTTTAAAGTTTAAGGAGATTTTTTAAAATATTAACAAATTTCATAAATTAACGATAAAGGTATTTTAAACTCATTTTTTAAAGTTTAAGAAAAAAAAAAATTCAACACATTAGATGAAGATTATAAAGTATGAGTCTATAATAATTAATGAGTAGAAAATAGGAATATTTTGGAAGTATGGAGGGTGGTAGGTGTAAAGTAGCAGTGTACGGCTTCATGCGTTTTGCTCCTTAATCACTACAAAGGCAAATATATTATACAGTACAATATATATATATATATATTTATATATATATATATATATTTATTTATATATATATATATATATTTATTTATTTATTTATTTATTTATATTTATATACTATGCGTTTTGCTCCTTAATCACTACAAAGGCAAATATATTATACTGTACAAAAAGTATATATATATACACCATTGTTTGATGAGAAAATTAAAATGATATTGTCCTTTTAGAAATTATTTAGGAAAATATTGTTGTTTTCAAATTATTTGTAAAAATATTGTTGTTTTTTTTTAAAATAAGTCTAGGGTGAAAATTCGACCTAATTATTGTTTTTTCTAAAAATAAGTCGAGGGTTACGTCGAATTTTGAACCTCGACCTTCCTTTCACTTGTACGTCGAACTTTAAACCCTCGACCTTGCCCTTCCTAACATTATTATTGAGTCTGTTTAATTATCATTCCGGAGACCTTCCTCTATCAAAAGATCGTATTTCTAAATTTTCATAAGGTCCCTTGGAATTCATTCCAAAGCTTGTTGAATAATTTTTACAGATTCTGTCATCTCAGCAAGTCTGACTAAATAATGAGCTAATGAATCTCCTTCTTTTTGCCACTGAACTTCCCAATCAAATTCGAGAGCGAGATTATGAGAGTGAGTGAGATTATGAGAGAGAGCGAGCGAGATTTTGAACGAAAGCGAGAGCGAGAGCGAAATAGCGAGATTTTGATAGAGAGCGAGAATACCATACAAATTTTCCTTTTTTTCCTTTTTAATTATTATACATTCCACCTTCTTCTTTCTAATCTTTTTTATTATTATTATTTTTCATTTTATAAAAACAATTTCTAAAAATATTTTATTATTTTATTTAAACTTTAAAAAGAATAAATTAAAAAAAATAACTCATAAAAATAAAAAAAAAATATATAAATTAAATATCTCATTTATATAAAAATAATTACAAAAATCAATGTGTCCCACAAGGCGGACATCGTCGATTTCGAGTTGGTTGTTGTCGTCGACTTCGAACTTGAGGTTGCTTGGGTTCTTCTTGATGTTGCTCTGGTACCTCTGCATGCACTTCATAATATAAATATTCATTATGCTCTCCACGACTTCGACCATGTCCATGCACGTATGAAGACGAAGGACCAGCCTCTGAGTCATAATGTCATGAACCAAATGTTGGTATCATCATCATCGGACTAACATAATTAGTTTGACTCTGCGTCTACGTCATAGGGGGTAACTCTTCCACATTATGTGCAACCTCATCAAACTCATCCTCTTCCCGAACAGGTCCTCTACGTCTAGGAGTTGGTGGAGGAACAATAGGTATATCATACATATAATGAATTTCTTCCATATAGCTTTGGTTGTCATTACATATAGCAAGAACCTGGTTCAGATCATTCGTAACCTCACGGAGTCTACTGTTGTTCGATCTCTGTGAATTATAAAACAATTAGACAATATTTAAAATAAATTTAAATTAAAAAAATAGATAATATTCATTCATTTACCAGATGACCCACAGCTGCTCCCGGACGAGTGACGTAGCGCTTTGTGATATTATTATACCAATGAATATATTCTGGAGTGACATCTGTGTCAAACTGTTCAAGAGAAACCCCCACTGCAATAAACCTTGCACGATAGTGCCATCGCACTACCAAATGTGCAACTTTTTCGGACCAATCTCCAGTCCTTAGGTCAATATCATGCAGTACGGGTTCAGTATTACAAGGCGATGGGACATCCTGCTGAAAACCGAATTGTCTCATCACCCTGTCAGGAAGATGCCACTCACCAATGTGAAAACATATGAGAGGACTCATCGTCCGCCATATGTTTTGACCATTCATACAAAAATTAGGCAAAGTATGCACAATAATTTTGTACAGCTCCCAAATAACCTGAAACACAAAATATTATATTAGAGAATATTAAAGACAAATACAATAAAAATGTGAATAAAATAATCAATTAGGTTTAGTGTAATGTACCTGTTCAGGTTGAAGCAGATCAAACATGTATCTATACTGGTTGACTACATGTGTGGCTGTCCTAGTCACACAAATTTTGTCTCTCCACCTAAATTTTTAAATTGATAATTTAGAATTTAAATTAACTAGATCAGTGATATAAAAATTAAATTGAATTAAAACAACATACCGAGAACCGTAGGCTCGTCCAACTAACTGAGCGTCATTAACATGATGTAGCTGTGGAGCCATTGTTGGAAATCGCTCCCAAGCCCATAGTTGCAAAAGTATGAGAGGCCCAGCTATCTCTCGAACCTCAGGTCTTGTTGCTTTGCATAGTTGTCTATACAACCATGCCAAGCATGCTCCACCCCACGAATACCGCCCCGCATCATGGAGGTTAGCTAACAGTGGCAGGAACATCAAGTGAACAAAATGACTTGATTTATCTGAAAACAGACTTCCACCCATCATTTGTAGTATATATGCTCGCGCATATCTTATGACGGTTTCCTCGTCTGCATCATCTGTGAGCTCATGAAATTGTGTTCCTAACCATATTAAACTTAACCTCGATTCTTTAATCTTGTCGGCAGGTGAGGTCGCACCGAGGTACAGTTGATAAACTTCTAACCAGTCATCGTACATCACTCCGGTGACCGGCTCACCGTCAACAGGTAACCCCAACAACACTTCTATGTCTTGTAGAGTGATAGTGCACTCTCCAACAGACATATGGAATGTATGCGTCTTGGGCCTCCATCTCTCGACCAAGGCTGTGATCAGATGCCAGTCCAACTGAATAAATCCTGCCTCTCGACGTCTGCAAGATATTTCTCCAGTAGTACGATCTCGCCATACAACATATGATCGATATGTCGTAAGCAGAAACGATGGTGACATTTCGGTCCCGTCCAACCATTTGCTGGGTTGTTCACTACTGCAATTATACCAGCATGTCGATCTGAAATTAAACACACCTCTTCGTGTGTTACATTTTCTCTCAGGTGTTTCATACTTAGTGATCTCGAACAAGCCATCATACCGAGCGGTACTGTTCATGTAACAAGTGGCAAGCATTCGGCATTCCATGCTCGCATTTTATGGCCGTTTGCTCACATTTTAACATGAACTACGAAGATTTTATTGAGGACTACTACAAATTGTCAACGTATGCTGAATGTTACTCTCCTCAATTTCAACCTGTACCGCATGAAGATTACTGGATCACGCACCCTAATATGCATCTTACATCCTGATCCATCGTTGTTGAGAAGACCTGGTAGACCGAAAAGTTCACATTATCACAACGAGATGGATTGGACAGAACCAGCCACTCGACAACGATGTGGATTTTGTAACCAGTTAGGACATAATCGAAGGAAGTGTCCTTCGTTACTAAGACGGGCTCCAGATAGTTAGGGATTGAATAATAAATAATTTTTTTTATTATATATTCATTTTATTGTATATTCAATTTTTTTATTATAATTTATTGTATATTCAATTTTTTTTATAATAATCTACTGTATATTCAATTTTTTTTTGTAATCAATAAAGTTTTACATTATAATAATCTAATATATTCAATTTATAGTTATAATAATCTAATATATTCAATTTATTGTCTAATGATTATTCAATTATAGTATAATAATCTAATATATTCAATTTGTTGTCTAATGATTATTCAATTATAGTATAATAATCTAATATATTCAATTTGTTGTCTAATGATTATTCAATTATAGTATAATAATCTAATATATTCAATTATAGTATGATTATTAGTTCTTTTTTCTCTTTTTTTTAATATATATTTCTATGGAAAGTTCAAATAAAGTGAAGACTCTCGCTCTCTCACTCTCACTCTCTTCTAAGATCTCGCTCTCTCCTAAGATCTCACTCTCGTTCTCTCCTAAGATCTCGCGCTCTCACTCACGCTCTTTCTCAATATCTCGCTCTCTCTGTTATTGTTGTTATTTTTTCCATTAATGATTACTAGCTTTCATTTCTTTTGGAACAATCATTTTTTGATTATGGATCTACTACCAGAAACTCAATGCGTAATCTTAGCATTTAATATGTATTCCTGAATAATCTCATTTTTCAATTATTCAACCATTTCATTTTACCAAGTTCAATGTTAGTCAGATTAATCAATATAAACTAAATCTAGCTCTCTCTCCAACATTCTCACTTTGAATCTCGCTCTCTCCTAAAATCTCACTTTGAATCTTGCTCTCTCTTAAAATCTCGTTCAACATCTCGCTCTCTCCTACTATCTCGCTTTGAATCTCGTTCTCTCCTTAATCTGCTTCAGCCCACTTATTTCCTTAATCGCTTTGAAGTTTCGACATGTGTGTAACCTTCGACAACCTAATATACAAAATTTTGTTCGTAGACAAAGCTAATTCAGAATTGTCTTTCATTCCAAGGCATAACTTGTATCCGTGCGCTTCATATTCGCCTGGAGTTCGCTCTCAGAAATGTAGCCATCCCCACCCCTTCACGTCAATCCCACAAGCCTCCGTCTAATTCGAAATGATAACAAAATGCATAGGTTGTTAGAAGCAGTTCGAGTACACAGGTACATATAGTATACCATCTCATTACTTTATTTCCTTTATGAGGAAAAAAAAAAGGTAATAAACCTGCAATCTCGAGGGTGGATGTGTGTCGAAACTTCAACCTTCGACAACCTAAGCGAGATTCACGAGATTTTCCTTGTCGAGGGTTGAAGTTTCGGCCTATGTATTGTTTCCAAGTTTTTCTTTGTTCGTCGAGTTCTCAGCGTTCGACCTCCACATTAGTTGAGTTCTCAACGTTCGACCTCTAGCCTCGAACTCCCAAAACAACAATATTTCTCTAATAAGTTTCAAAACAACAAGATTTCTCTAATAAACTTTGAAAAAAACAATATTAATATCAAAGGTCCTTTGTTTGATGTAGTTAGAGTAGTGATTAGGCACAGTATAGACTAAATTTTAATTCTTGTGTTCTCCACATTTCTACAAAAATGAAATTAGATAAAAATTATTTTAAAAAGATAAAAATGTCTCTACTATACAAAAAAAAAAAAAAAAAAAAAAAGATAAAAAATATTTTAAAAAGTTAAAAATATCACCGTGACAACATTTTATTAGACTACTAAATGCACCTAAAATCACGTAAATTTTCCTTTTTTATTTGTGTTTCCTGCTAGAGGACTTGGAAAATGGAAGGCGGCGGCGTCAAAATTACCGTCCTAACCCTAATTCCCCATTCACTTTCATCTTTCTGCCTCGCCTTCCACAGAATATTATGTATATTGGGTGTGAGTATATACTTGGAAAATATAAAATTGTATTTATGAGATCTCTTTAAAATACAATTCACATGCTCCAATAAATATTTTGAAAATTGGGAATGGACTAAAATAAATAATTAATGAGATATAAAGGTCGAACAAAAAAAATTTAGATAAAAAATCAAATACGAAGAAATTTAGGAAGTTATGTGAAATAATATCTTAAGTCCCCTTTTCAAAACTAACATGTTTATAAAATTTAATCTTTTCTAAAATTTAAAATCAAAATGCAATCACTTGAGATGTATTTGGATAATTTGTAAATTCTTTTGAAAGTTTGGAAATTCAACTTTGGAAACAAAACTTGGGCAAATTCAATTTTGGAAACAAAACTTGGGTTAAAGATTTGAAAAATTACATATATTTATATAAATTTTGGTAAAGATAACTAAGAAAAAAATTTAAAATATATAGAAGATTCTACGTAAGATTTGGAAAAATTACATTGAAAAACTTAACAGAACTTCAGTGTGCGGTATGAAATGTATCCAAAATGCCAAAAATAATTGATAAGTTAGAAAATGTTAATTTTTTTTAATTATTTTTGATGGTCAATCTCATATGAGATAGATTGAGAAAAACTAATTTAATAAATTTTCAAAAATACATGTTAGTTTTGAAAAGTGAAAATTTGAAGGTGTTATTTTTTATAATTTTCTAAGACATTTACTAAAGAGTTTGCATAAAATCTCAAGAAAATGCTGTTTTACAACATTAAAACATGTACTCACATTGATGATGAGAGAGAAAGTTACCTTCCTAGTTTATTCATTGAACTTTTAAATATATGATTATTTGGTATATCAACTTTAAATGAGTCAAATGAGTATCTTTGAACATTTAATTTCTATCTAAAAAGTTTTTGAATTTTAAATATGTCTAATAAGTCTATAAATTTTCTATTTTGTATCCAATAGATATTAGATATATTTGAAATTTGATTAACTAATCGATTAGATATAAACTCGAGTTTTACATTTAATGAAACCTTAAATTGAATTTTAACCTAACATAAGAATAGAAAAACCATGACATTAACCATAACACAACAAAATCGAAAAGAATTAAAAAAAAAAAGAAAAAGAAAAATCTACAAGTAGATAGAGTTGGAGGAAAAATGAGAGGAATATTGGAGAACTCACATTAATTCAAGTTTAAGGTGAAATAATGTAAAAATTGAATGAAAAATATTTGAACGAAAATATGCGATTTCTTGAAAATAAAGATTTTGTATGGTAAAAGAGAAAAAAAAAAAAAAAAAAAAACTTTTTTTGGCACTTTCCTTCCCTTAGCATAACTAATTGCTAAAGAAAAGTTTCAAAAATTCAAAATTCAAAATTTAAAATTTTGATGGAAATTTCATAATGTGGAGAAATTTTGAGAAATCAAGGGAAAATCAAACTCTCCTTCTATCAAAATTTTGAACCTATCAAAAACTCGAAATTTCAAGTTTTTAACCAAAATTTTGATCAATGATTGGTTGTGACATGTGAATAGATACTTATTAGAACCGAAATAATAGAGCTAAAGAATAAATGTATTTATAAAATCTTTCTAAAATACAATTCACATAACACAGTAGATATTTTGAAAATTAGGAATCAAAATTTATGGACTAGAATAAATATTAAGAAAGATAGAAAGATCAAATGATTTTTTTTTTTTGGACATTTTAGTCATTTACTGAAGGAATTTGCATAAAATCTCAAGAAATGACTGTTTGACAACATTAAAACAAGTACCCACATTCATGATGAGAGTCGAGAGAGAAAAGTCAGAAAGTTATTACTTAATTTGTGTTTAATAGATTAAAATTTTAAACATGTTTAATAATTTTGTATTTAATAAATATTCGACATATTTAAAATTTGATTAACTGATCGATTATATAAAATTGAATTTTATGTTAATGAAATCGTAAAATTTTCAAATTTCATGTATAATAGGTCATTTATGAACTTTAAAAATGATTGAATAGATTAATGTCTAATAAACACAAAATTGAAAGTTGGTTAAAATACCATTTTTAGTCCAGATACATTGGGCTTCATTCCAATTGAGTCTATGTACTTTTAGTTATAAATATATGCTTCTAAACTAATCAACCAAATTTATCGAAGAAAATACATTGTATATATGTTTTCCAAAAAAAAAAAATAAAACCCTATGTTAACTTGTGTTGAAGTCAAGATCTAGATAAGAGAAAATGAACATGACCTTTAAGTAACAACAATGGTAAATTTGTAATTCAAGAAAGCACATGACTGACAAAATGGAAAGATCTACACATCAGTGTGATGCTTGTCATACAAGTATTGATGATTATGTTAAAAAATGAAAAGTAGGGAGTTTGTGAATTATAATGAACTTACTTTTTCTTACCGCTATCATGGTGTACTTATAGGTGGTTGATGTAAGCCTTTCTCCATAGGATTTTGGAGTTGCATTGGGATTATCTTTTGATTAATATGAACGGACATAGTCATTTGGTATTTTGTTCATCTCCTTTTAGCTATATTTTGGACTTGGGATGATTCTTTGGGTTGAGGCATGCCACATTATGCATTTTGTGAGGTTGAGCACGTTAGCTTGAACCTTCATTTTTCTAGGCCCATTTTGGTATTAAGTTGTCACTTTTAACCTGAATATGTCTTCTTGACTTATTGATAGTTTTTCGTGAGGTTGAACATGTTGGTTTGACCTAATTTAACCTCAAAGTAATTCATTATTACTCGTGAAAATATGAATAAGAGGGAAAAAAAGTTTCAAAAGAAAAAGAAAAAAGAAAAAAAAAAAAACTATTTTGGCGTTCTACTCGAGAAATAGAAAAAAACTATTTTTCTTATCAATAGAGAATTTGTTTGAGAAATTAACCGTTGACTTTTTATGATTGAGTAGAGCCATGGAATTTGTTTTTGTTTTATTTAATATTTAAATGCAGAAGAGGTAGATAATTAAGATAAATTCTTATAAATAGAAAAATCTCACGAACATTTACATTTTACATAAAATTTTTTTTTAAAAATGCTTTACTTTTTGCTATAAAGTATAATATTTTTAAATATTTTTTTATATTTAAAAAGACTTCGATAATTAAGAGGATGTCAAACATACTCTTATTCCAATAAACAAATAAATAAGCAAGTGGGTTAACCATTGAAGCATTTTGTTTAGGTTCAATATGATTAAATGGGGGTGGCCGTGTGGGATTTTTCAATCTTTTGACTTTTGATCATGTCAAAATTTACTAAGAAATTGAACTACAATAGAAGCACAACTTCAAGAAAACTCAGCTACAAAATCTATTTAACCTCAAGTATAATAATGATTGTTAA
>NW_028325324.1:0-21726 GCF_027475165.1 Benincasa hispida
CCAACATTTGTAACTAACCCAGACAGTTCTACAAACTCCACCAAGATCCACCTTACAACTCCAAAGAACCCCTCTAGGCTGAACAGACGATCATTAAGTCATTCGCAAAAGCCAAATGAGTTAGGCCCACATGCTCACACTACTCATGGAACCTAAATGACTCAGGGGGCTTATTCAACAATCGGGACAATACCTCCATCACCATCACAAACTGAAATGGAGACAATGGATCCCCCTGCCTCAAACCCTTCCTACTAGGGAAAAACCCCTCAAGGAAACCATTAATCATCATAGAAAACGTGGGCGATAAGATATAAGCCCTAACCCAACTAACAAATTGGACAGGTGTACTAATAGCAAGCATCACACCAAAAAGGAAATCCAAATTAACCGAATCATAAGCCGTTTATAAGTCAACCTTCAACACACATCTCAACTTCCCTCTATTCAGCTAATAACCCCCCACAAGCTCCTAACACAATAAAATGTTATAAAAAAATATACCTGCCCGGAATAAATGCAGACTAGTTACCACTAATGAAAGAAGGCAACCATCACCATGATCTCTCAATAAGGATCTTTGAGATACATATACACAACATTGCAACAAGAAATAGGACGAAAATCCACTTGGAGCACATTTCGACAAGTGAAAACCCAAAGTTTGTCCTTTTCGGACACTTTCTTGACATTGTGTCAAGGTTCATCCACACAGGTACAAAACTCCTTTCCAGGGTTCATAAGTACTTTTTGAACCAAAGTTTGTCCAAATTTGGATTTATAGCAAACTTCGACATGTAGAAACCCAAAGTTTGTCCTTTTCGGATTCTTTCTTGACTTTTTGTGTCTATGTTCGTCCACATTGGTACAAAACTCCTCTCCAGGGTTCATAAGTATCTTTTGAACTCGTCCTTCAGCAAAATTTTGACATGGAGCAAATTTTGACTAGTAGAAACCCAAAAATCGTCATTTTTGGAGTCTTTCTTGACCTTTTGGTCCAAAGTTCATCCATATAGGTACAAAACTCCTGTTCAGGGTTCATATGTAACTTTTAAAATGAACTTCGACCAAATTTGGATTGAGAGCACATTTCAACATGTAGACCTTTGTGTCATCCTTTTTGACCTTTTTTGGACTCTTTTTTGACCTTTTGTGTTAAAGTTCGTCCACACAGGTACAAAACTCCTCTCCAGGGTACACAAATATCTTTTGAACCAAACTTTTTCCCAATTTGGACTTGGAGCACATTTACAAGGAGAAACCCAAAGTTCGTCCTTTTCGGACTCTTTGTTGACATTTTGTAACATGGGATTTGGAACAACCCAGGCTTCGGTAAAATGAATAGGGTCTTATAGTTCAATCTTAGGTATTGTCTTCTATTTCGGCGGCATACTCATACCGTTCTGTAAGATCTGAAAATGGCGGGTCTACACTTAGAAGACTTACGAAGTGTTAGTAATGATCTTGACCAAAAATGATAACTAAATGACTATCGGAATATGAGTTATTCTGGAGATAGTATTTGGTCAAGAACTGTCTTGCTTTTGTGATGGAATTATTGACTGACCCACAGTATATTTGTTCTAAATCACTTAAGTATCGTTGCAAAAATAATAATCATGGGTAAATTATCACTTTGCTAAAACTTGATTGGATTAAAAAGTAATTCACTTATAAAACTTGTTTATAATTTCAGAATGACGAGTTCTCTTATACAATTGTTGGCTTCGGACAAACTGATTGGGGGCAACTATGTAACCTGGAAATCAAATTTGAATACAATAATTACGATAGACGATTTGAGATTTGTCTTAACGGAAGAATGTCCTCCCATTCCTAGCTCAAATTCCAACCAAACTGTTTGGGAAGTGTTTGATAGATGGATCAGGGCGAATGATAAGGCCCGTGCTTATATTCTCGCTACCTGTCTGATGTTTTGGCAAAAAAACACGAGAATATGAGTACTAAAGAGATTATGGAATCTCTAATAGGGATGTTTGGATAGCCGTCCTTCACCCTGAGGCATGATGTTATCAAATATGTTTTCAATAGTCGCATGAAAGAGAGGATAAATGTTCGTGAACATGTCCTGGACATGATGGTTCATTTTAATATTGATAAAGTAAACGACGTTATGATGGATGAGAGAAGTCAAGTTGGCTTTATTCTAGAACTCTTCTGAATCTGCAATTCTGCATTAATGCCTTGATGAATAAAATCGAATACAACTTGAGAACTCTACTAAATGAGCTGCAGGCTTTCCAAACCATGTTAAGAACTAAGGGTTTGGAACTAGAAGTAAATGTTGCTTCTGCTGAGAAGAGAGGAATGTCCTTTAAGCCTGAAGTTGCCTCCTCTTCGCATATTAAGAGTATTCTAGCAAAGAAAGACAAAGGGAAAAGGAAAAAGAAGCTTGCTGGCAAGAAGAGCAAGAAAATCATTGCAGAGGAAGGGAAATGTTTCCACTGCAACGACCAAGAGCACTGGAAGAGAAATTGCCCTAAATATCTTGCAGAGAAGAGAATAGAGAAAGACAAATAGGCTGCTTAGATCCTGAAGACCGTTTGCTCAACTCATTCAGTAGAATAAGTTGTTGATGAAGATGTAAATTACCTGTTTTTGTTAATCTTGTAATGAACCTATTGTACATATTTTTTTGTTTTGAATGAAATGTTCATTTTCAGGAAATATGTTTGCTCTATCTTATAGAAACTTCTGTAAAGAATCAAATTGTTAAAAGGTATTTGCAAATATTCAGATATTAAACAGCTAAGATCGAAGTATAATAAATTTAAGATTTCTAGATCTGACTGTTAACAAGATTTGTTAGGCAGGTCAGACGCATCTTAATCAAAAAGTTGAGAGTGCCTCAATGTAGTGGGAGTAAAGTGTGCTTCCTGGCCATTATTGAGAATTAGATGCATTCCCCATATAGTTTAAGAAGAAGCCTATTGTACACTAATGTGTTTAAAATGATTCTCTCAACTAAAGTGTTTGACAATCATCTAGTGAGACTAGAAATACCAGAGGTTAATAACCTAGGGCAAGTGGGAGAAATATTAGGTATGAAATACCAAATGGTAAAACCATGGGTATGGGATGCCCTAGTTTATTATATTTCTCTATAAGTCTTGTATATCGAATATATAAGTTACCACTGAAGTTTTAGTCCAAGTGGGATTTTGTTGGGTTTTATGTCCTAAAACTCGTGGTTTGTAGACATTAGAACTTATTCTGAGAATTCAATAAAGTTGTTATTGAATATATTGTTCTTTAGAAATCCAATAAACCTAAGTCCCTTGACTATTATATGGGTACTTGAACTTTATGTGGAGGCATACAAGTGGATCGGGTTCAACTAAATAGTCAAAATGATCTATAGTATATGAATAAGGTTGGGTACCTTATTCTGATAACACTATGGGATGCGGTCTACTCTGTAGTTGTTACAAAGAGTTGTAAAGTGCTACAAACGAAGTGATCCTAATTCATTCAAGTTGAGACATAAAGAGTAGGGGTGTCCTGTGCAAATGAGTTTTGTGCAAGATCGAACCATGAAAATAGTCACTCTTACTTTATAACGTTGTTTACTGTTTAAGACTGACTATTTCAAAGCGATGACCTAGGTAACTTAACCTTAATCCTGAGCTAACTATGAACTCTTGATTGTCTGGGATTATTCTTTGATCTGCAAACGGTTAGAGTAGACCAATTGTCTCTGTTCAATAAGCTTACCGTTTTGGGGATAAGATCGGATGAATAGCTGGGAACATAGGGTGTAAGAGGGAATTCACTCCTACCTGATTAGGGTTAGTAAAGAGGTTGTTCCCTTTAAGTGCTGATTCTGGGTCTTGAACAAGAGGCCTCACCCTCTCATTGACCTGAGAGGGATTCAATTGATTGGATCACAAATCAATTGTTCATTAGGGGATCAGTGGGACTTAAGGAACAAGAGGTAATTTTGAGGGTAAAACAGAGATTCGACCCAGCCGTTATTACGAGCAACCTGTGAAGGGTTAACTTACTAATCATGGTTATATCGAGTGGACATAATATATCTATAGTGAGGGGAGTTCAGCTATGGGCTTTAGTGGAATTACCAATTAGTTAACGAATTTGGGTTAGATCGGTCTAATGAGTTTAACCGATTAATCTTGGATCGTTGGAGCCCATCATCTATAGGTCCACGAGGTCCTTACTAGCTTATAAATGGATAAGCTCTAGAATAGCGTGATAAGTTAATTTGAAGTGTTCAAATTAGAATTAAATGAATTTGGAGAAATAATATTTAAATATGATTTAAGTATTTGACGATGGAATTTTATTTAAGAAAATTAATTTAATATTTTATATTAAATTAATTAGAATTTTTTAAATCGTTTAAATAATTAATTATTAATTTTATTAAAGAAAATTAATTTATGGAATTAATTTTATAAAATTAATAATATTTTTAGTTTTATTAAATAAAATTTATTTATGAAATCAATTTAGATAAAATTGAAAAGGAAAAGAAAAACACAAAAGTTGGAAATTTTGTTTTTTTCCATTGTTTTCTTTTACTAGTTCACCAACAACCCACATTAACTCTTCATTAACTCTAAACATGAACTGCATCTCATGCAACAAATTTCTTTGCATGAATGTCTGCAATATATTGAAGAAATTGGAGTGTTTTGAAGTGATTGCAACCGAACAAATTTTTTAGACAAATTCGAGAGAAGAAGGTTGTTCTTCTACTTGGTTGCTGCTGTGTGTTTCTCCAAATTCCCTTAATTCTAGCTTATTTTGAGTCCCAGTACTCAATCTTGAGCTCCAAGAGGATAGTAGGGAAGATCTTGGGGTGGTCTACTACAAGATTTTGTGGAGATTTGCAACTGGTTCAAAGCTTAGAGGAAGTTCTTCAAAGGTATGTCATGAAACCCATTTAATTTGTGTTGAAGCATATTTTCTTTTCTGCCAAAATTAATGAATTAGAGTGCTTATGGATCCTGGTTTCTTCCATTGCGCATTGGTACCTTCCAACATTTTGAATTAAACTTCTTCCAAATTTGGACTTGGAGCACATTTCGACAAGTAAAACCTAAGTTTAACCTTTTTAGTCTCTTTCTTTACCCTTTGTGCCAAAGTTCGTCCACATAGGTACAAAATTCTTTTCTAGGGTTCATAAGTACCTTTTGAACTAAACTTCATCCAAATTTTGACTTGAAGCACATTTCAACAAGTAGAAACCCAAAGTTTGTCATTTTTAGACTCTTTCTTAACCTTTTGGCCCAAAGTAAATCCATACAGGTACTAAATTCCTATCCATGGTTCATAAGTAATTTTTAAACCAAACTTTGACCAAATTTAGACTAAGAGCACATTTGGACACGTAAAAACCCAAAGTTCGTCCATTTCGGACTCGTTCTTGACCTTTTGTGTCAAAGTTGAAGGAACTCTTAAACAAGAGAACCAGTGAGCGGAAGCAAGATCGTTCCAAACCCATTATGAAAGAATAAAGCATTTACAGTTATGCAACATGGAGTAAATTATAACATACTTTTAAGTTCAAACAAAAAGAATCGAGTGACATACCTTTTAAGAACTCTTCTTCTAATATTAAACGTCAGTCATGCGTTCTAGAAAACTTGATCAAATGCACGAACATAACGAACGACCAGTGAATCACACGAACTATTTGATCCTCAACCACAATCGAGTAAGACTCAATCCTCAACCCTCGAACAGCAAAACTCGACACCATTACTTGGTTGCCTTGGTATTCTCGATGTGAGAATTCAGGAGGTGTAGGCTCTGTGAGGATTTCGTAGAGGGAAGGAGGTATTAAGCGATCAAGTAAACGATCGAGTAAATGGGAGAATGACTAGGTCTATCGTATAGACTGGGTATTCGATCGTCTAGCAAACGAGGAGATGTTGTCTAGAAAACTCGATGCCTCTTCGTTCACTCTCTCAAAGGCTATCGTATAGCTTTTCTTTCAACTCGATCGAATGTTATGCGATTATGAAAAAAATGAAACATTTTCACTTTTATCCATTAGTTATTAAAATTCATTTAAAACTTTTCGCTTGCAACCGTTGAAGGAGAAATTAATAACCAACCACAATTATCTCATAATTGTATCTAATACATCAAATCAATTATATCATATATAATTGAATCAATTTAATTATATCATATATAATCAAATTCCCTCTTGTTAATTTGAACACTTCAAACTAACTCAAAAACTGATTTTCAACATGAGTCCATTTAGCTACCAAGGGGACCTTATGGACCTATAGCTTAAAGCTCCAACGGTACGTGAATAATTGACTAAACTCTTTAATCACGATATCCACCATCCGTTAACTATCGGGCATTCCACTAAAGACCGACAGCTGCAATTTTCACACTATAGATATATTTTTGTATCCATTAGATATAACCAATCAACGATACCCTAACCTTTCACAAATCGCTCGTAGTATAGTTGGGCCAATTTACCGTTTGCTCCTATAGTTACATCTAACTCCTTAAGTACCACTGATTCCTCTAATGAACAATACATCATAGTCCCACTATGAGTGAACTCTTCTCGGGCCATGAGAAAGTGTGGCACCATATTGTTCAAGCTCTGTAATCAGTCCTTGAGGGAGCAATTTATCTACTTACCCCTACTCTTCGTGTCACCCTGGGAGTGACCTCCATAGGGAAAGTGTTTACATGAATCGAGATTTTGGTGAATAAGGGAAGTTGTTCACTTTAAAATCAAATATGATGTTTGGATTTTAAAATTTTCACATTCTTAAGATGTTCATACGACACTTCCTGTCACCGTGGGAGTGACCTTCATATGGAAAGTGTTTGCGTGAATTGATCATGGTGAATGAGGGGAAGCTATTCAATGGAAAATTAGATATATGATATATCGATTTCAATTCTCACGTCCCTACATAATTCCCACCGTGAGATCCGTGCAGCACTTCGTGTCACCCTGGGAGTGACCTTCATACGGAAATTGTTCGTCATAGATCAAGACCAAAGCGGATGAGGAGGTAGTTCATAGTAAGTGGGTGAAGGATATGAGTCAACATATCCTACAGTTTCTTTTGTTGGTTTAAAATGTGAGATTCGTATGTTGCGCCTACTTGTCATATTTAAGTCAGTTTCACTAGTCGTTTAACAATGGCTATCCCCTCTAAGGGTTTTAACATAGGATTTAGAACAACTCAAATTCCAGAAATGGATAGGATTTTTAAAGTATTCAACTTTGACTTTCCAACTTCGGGAGCATCGTTGAGATCGGACTTCTGTGGTCTAAAAAGAGAGGGTTACATTTACAGAGTTTGTAAAGAGTTAGTAATTTCTGATAAAAAACAGTAGCTAAATGACTATCGGAATATGAGTTATTCTGGAGATAGTATTTAGTCAAGAATGTCTTGTTTTAGTATCGTTGCAAAAATAATCTTGGGTATATTATTACTTTGCTAAAATTTGATTGAATTTAAAAAGAAATTCATTTATAATTTGTTTATATTTTTCAGAATGATGAGTGCACTAGTACAATTGTTGGTGTCTGATAAACTAATAAGGGATAATTATGCAACTTGGAAATAAAATTTGAATACTATACTAGTGATAGACGATTTACGGTTCGTCTTAATAAAGGATTGTCCTCCCATTCCAAGCTCTAATGCAAACCAAACTGTTCGGGATGCGTACAATAGATGAATCTAGGCGAATGATAAAGCTCGTGCCTATATCCTCACCAACATATTTAATGTTTTGGGGAAGAAACATGAGGTTATAGGTACTACGAAAGAGATTATTGAATCTCTATAAGGGATGTTCGGGCAACTGTCCTTCTCCCTAAGGCATGATGCTATTAAGTGCATTTACAACTGCCGCATGAAAGATGGGGCCTCTGTTTGTGAACATGTCTTGGACATGATGGTCCATTTCAATGTGGCGAAAGTAAATGGCACTGTCGTCGACAAGAGAAGTCAAGTCGGTTTTATTCTAGAATCTCTTCTGAAGAGTTTTTTACAGTTCTGCACGAACACGTTGATGAATATAATTGAATACAGTTTGACTACTCATCTGAATGAGCTATAGGCCTACCAGACAATAGTGAGAGCTAAAGGTCTTGAACCAGAAGTACACGTTACTACCGTTGAGAAGAGAGGAACATCCTCCCAAAAGCCTGATGTTGCTTTCTCTTCACAGAGTAAAAGTATTTCTGTTAAGAAGAACAAAGGGAAAGGAAGAAGAAACCCGCTGGAATAAAAGGTAAGAATAACGATGCAAACAAAGGAAAGTGTTTTCACTGCAACGAGGAAGGGCACTAGAAAAGAAACTACCCTCAATACCTTGCTGAGAAGAGAGCAGATAAAGAAAACAGGAAAATTAGTTTCTAAAGACTTCTTACTCAGCTTAACCAGTGGGAGATGTTACTGTTTGAAGATAATCTTATCTGCTTTTGTTATCTTGTAAAGAACAAATTGTACATATTTTTGTTGTAAATGAAGTGTTCATTTTCGAAAATTATGTTTGTTCTATCTCATAGGAACTTCTATTAAAGAATAAACCTAGATAAAAGCCATTTGCAAATATTCATATATTTAAAACGGCTAGAAATCAGTTAAGGCAAGTAGTTATTCAACCTAAGTGATAGGTTTAGAACACCTGAAAAGTTCATAGTGTACAAACTTGTTAGGTAAAATAAAACCAAAATACTTCGATTAGATCAAAGTATAGAAAGTTTGAGATTTCTAGGTCTATTTGTTAGAACATTAAATCCAGTGACAAGCTTTGTGTTGCCTTAGATTATTTTCTTAAACATCATTCCAATTATTGGAATATTGTTCCAGATCACCTTACATTATTTGTTTCCATAAAACTTGCATAAATCAATAAAGAGTTATTGAGTTAACACTCTTCACGAGAGTTGTTTAGACAGGTGAAATGTGTCTTACTCAAAGAGTTGAGAGTACCTCGATGTAGTGGGAGGAAAGTATGACTTCCTAGTTATTATTGAGAACAAGATGCATTCCCCATATAGTTTAATAAAAAGTCTATTATACATTAACATGTTAACTTATTCTCTCGGCTAAAGTGTTGGATAATCACCTAGTAAAATTAGGAAAACCATGTTAATAACCTAGGGAAAATGGGAAAAATTTGGGTATAGGATACCGAATGGTAAACCATGGGTATGGATGCCCTAGTTTATTATATTTCTCTGTAAAACTCAGAAACTCAGTTTTATATATTTGGAAATATAAGTTACCACTAGAGTTTTAGTCCAAGTGGGAGTTTGTTGGGTTTTATGTCCTAAAACTCATGGTTTGTAAACAATAAAATTTATTCTGAAAATTCAATAAATTGTTATTGAAAATATGTATTGCTTATTTCGTTTTAGAAATCCAATAAACTAAAAGACCCATGACTATTACATGAGTATTTGAACTTTATGTGGATACATAAAAGTGGATCAGGTTCAAGTAAACAGTCAAAATGATCTATAGTATATGAATGAGGTTGGGTGCCTTATTCTGGTAACACTATTGGATACCACTCACTCTATAGTTGTTACAAAGAGTTATAAAGTGCTACAGACGATGTGATCGTAATTCGTACATGTTATGACATGAGAAGTGGGGGTGTCCTGTGGAATGAGTTTGTACAGGATCGAACCACGAAATCAGTCACTCTTACTTTATAATGTTGTTTACTGTTTAAGACTGACTATTTCAATGTGATGACCTAGGTAAATTGACCTTAATCCTAAGCTAACTATGAACTCTTTTTATTCAGGATTATCCTTAGATTTGCATAGGTGAGGGTTGGCTCAATAGTGCCGGCTCAATAAACCTCCATTTCAAGCGTAAGACTGGGTAGATAGCTGGAAACATAGGGTGCAAGATAGAATTCACTCCTAACCACTTTTAGGGATAGTAGAGAGGTTGTTTCCTTAAGTGCTGACTCTGGGTTTTAAACAAGAGGGCCCACCGTCTCATTGGCCCGAGAGGGACTCGATTTGTTGATCGGATTACAAATCAATTGTACATTAGAGGATCAGTGGGACTTAAGGAACAAGAGGTAATCTTGGGGGTAAAACAGACATTTGACCTAGCGATTATTACGAACAACTTGTGAAGGGTTAACTTACTAATCATGGTTATATCGAGTGGACATAATGATACTGGGGTATGCCCTAGTTTATTGTATATTGTACATGTATTTATCTTGTATTGTACATTAGTCTCCCGAGGCATTAGGACAAGTGGGAGATTGTTGAGATTGGTGTCCTAGTTCTCCCGGAGTCTCGTTGTTTGTAATCTATGCACATTGTAATGAATAAAATAAGAATTATTTTATCTGGCATTTACTCATATCCAATAAATAAAGCTCCATGGTTATCGTATATAAACTTAAGCATGTATATGAGATATACAAGTGGACCATACCTTAAGTGATAACCTAAATAGGTCAGTAGTATAAGGATTAAGGTGGGATACCTGATCCTAGTTACACTACGGATACGACCCGCTTTGTAGAGGTTTTCAAGTTTTATGAACTACTAGAGATGGTAGATCCTAACCATTCATGTGGAGACATGCGAGTAGGGGTGTCCTATACAAAGAGTTTGTATAAGACCAGACCACAAGATGATTCGTCTCTGTATATAATGCCATTGATACTAGAGACTTACATCTCACCTAAATGACCATAGGTGACATGACTTCAATCCTGAGTGTTTTAGGAATTCCTACCTTTGAGGGCGGTCCTTTGATTAGTATGGGTGAGAGTGGCCAGATTGCCAACTCAACATGCCTACCTTTTTGAAGACTTGTCTGATCTGGGAGCTGGGAACTCAGTTACACAAGATGGAATTCACTCCTTCCTCGAAGCAGGGGTAAGTAGATAGATTGTTCCCTTAAAGGCTGATTTTGGAGCTTAAACATAGTGGCCACAGCTTCTCTTTGGAAGAGAGGACTCAGTCATAGTAGGACTATGACTTATGTTCATTAGAGGGATAATGGTACTTAAGGAGTTAGATGTAACTACAGGGTCAGAACGGTTGTTGGCCCAGCTGTACTTACGAGCGATCTGTGAAGGGTTATCGCACTGTTCATTGGTTGATATGGACAAATAATATATCTGTAGTAAGTAGAGTTCAGTTGTCAGTCTTTAGTGAAGTGCTTTGCTGTGAGCCTCGAATCATATTTTCTCTACTTGAGTATGTTCTCTATTGAGATCAGTGTGATGAGTAAGTTGATGTGGAAACTAGTGTGTAATGGTAGAAAAAAGGGTGAAAAATTAGAAGAAAATAGAAAATTTGGAAGTTTAACTTTTGGGGAAATTTTGGAAATTTGGCTAAGTATAAAAATTGTGTGTATCAGCATTGGAAGAGTGTATTGATGCGTTGGAAGGGTTGTTGGTGATGGAATGCGGCTGAAGGAGGAAAGATGGAGGTGACGCATTGGAAGGCACAAGGGTAGGCAAGGCATGCGTTGGAAGGAAGCCCATGCGTCGAGCGACCAGCCTATGCAGCACGCCCATGTGTCGAAGACCAACCTATGCAGCACGCTCATGCATCGAGTGGCCAGTGCCTATGTAGCACGCCCATGCGTCGGTCACCAGCGCCTATGCCAAGCACCATGTGCCCATGCCAAGCAAGCCTTGCGGTGGTACCTAGTAAGCCATGCGTCGAGGATGAGCGGCCACCCTATGCGTTGGTGATGGCTAGCTCTTGCGATGGCTAAGTTGGATTGCGATGGTAGTGAGTTGGCTTGCTATGCATTGGTTATAGGCTATGTGTTGATTATGGACTATGCGTTGAACATCCAAGAGTTTGACGCATATAAAGGATGAGATCACCTAAAAAACATCATCAAACCATGTATCTTCTTGGGAGGAAGCCTTAAGCCTTAAGCATTTGAGGTGGTTGCATTAGAGGACATGCAATTTGAAGCTCATGCATTGGCTACATAGGAGAAAGACACTTAGATTGCGTTGATCAAAAAGATGTGTTGGTAGTATGAGGGAGAAATAATTGGACATGCCTCCAAGTAGGAGGTGTCGAATTTGGAGAAGGTTTGGACGCCTATAAATAGGGCCAAAGACTTCATTTTTGGATCAAAATTCAAAAAGACAGTAAAAGGAGTGGGAAAGTTGAGTAAACCTTGCGTTGAGAGCAAAATCCATGCGTTGATCATAGAGCTTCAAAGAGGATGCATTGGACAGTGAAGTCTGGAAAACAGCATCAACTTGGGACGAGGAGATCTACCAATTTACTGGTATGTTTGGAGTGATTCTAAAGCCACCTAAAATCTCTGAAAATCTAGTTTTCAGGGTATGGCTTCTGGTGAAAAAGCTCGAAGGGATCTAGTTGAAAACTGAGAAGAAGGCAGAAGGGTCAGGCTGTCGGATAAGCTTGGGCCAGTTACGAAGATTTTGTGATTCCAGCCAAACCACGAATATTTCTGAGCTCATATTTTAGGGTAATCTTCCTGATACATTTTAGAATACATTTGTAGAAAAAAGTATCTCGAAATAAGGCCTAGAACTATGAGTAATCTAAGCTGTAAATTGAATCTGGATTCTAGGGGTGAAAAAGGGAGCCCAAGGTAGAAAAGTTCCTAAGCGATCGAGGTGAGTGACTAAAAAGTTTGACTAAAAAATTTTGACTAAAATGTTTGATTTACAATGTTTTATAGAAAGCATGTTTTAAAGAAGATTCTTCTCATGCCAGCTAATTTTACAAATTGATTTTCAAGAAAACCATGAGTTATATTTTAAACACATGCATGTGTGGGAAGTTTGTTGAAAAGCTATTTATATGTGTTAAATATGCCCAACATGCGTTAGTATCTTTAAAGCTATGTTTTTTATATTTGTTATAGTTTACATGCTTTAAAGAGAAAGTCATTTATGACTAGTTTTGCTTAA
This sequence comes from Benincasa hispida, assembly GCF_027475165.1. NCBI lineage: Eukaryota > Viridiplantae > Streptophyta > Magnoliopsida > Cucurbitales > Cucurbitaceae > Benincasa > Benincasa hispida. Next base: position 12,940 of record NW_028325324.1, read on the forward strand.
AACGCGATATCGAAGGACATTTGAGAAGGTATCCACCCAACTAGATACCGAAGGATGTTTGAGAAGGTATCTATTGGTATTGAAGGAAGTTTAAGAAGGTACCAAACAAACCGAATACTGAAGGACATTTAAGAAGGTATCCTAATAGCTCGATACTGAAGGACATTTGAGAAGGTATCTAAGCAGAAGTACCTAAGGTATGACGGTACTTAGTATGGCCACATACACGTAGGTAGATAGAATCAGAGATTGAGCAAAAGGGTTCTCTCTTGACTAGCAGTTGGTGTTGGGATTGTTTTTACTCACAGTGGGGTTATTCTCAACTGAGAAACAGTTTTACTATGTTATGATTAAAACAACTTTATATTCTTTATGCTTGAAAAATGTTTATACTGCAGTACAAGTACTATAGAAGCTTATTTCTCAGTTTGAACTCTTTATTGACATTTTGCATGAGAATCAATAATCTTTCTTAAGTCACTCACTGGGCTAGCAAGCTCTCCCCATTTTCAAATGTTTTCCTCCCCTCCTCCCCCCCCACCACCACATGTAGTGGTCAAATCTTCAGAAGATAAGCTCTGCCTCTAAAGGATAAAGATATTGTAACCCGTCTGTTAGGTGGTTACTGTAAATATTGTACACATGTTATAGTTGATCATATAGGGACTAGGGTTTTGGGCTTTGGGACTTATGAATCTAATGTTGTAATGACTCTAAAGATGTTATGTTTCTGAATTAATAAATTTTTGGCCTAAAGACATTCCTTTATGTATGAGTTATATATTGGTATCAGAGTTGTTCCGCAGCAGTTAGTAGGTAGTAAGTGTCAACAAAAGGGTTGATAACTACTGTCAGTCACACCCTTTCCTAGGCTAAGAGGGTGGTCTGGGGCAGGGTGTGACAGCTTGGTATCAGAGCAAAGGTATACGTAAACCTGGGAGAAGGTTGATTATAAAGTTGGATTGATACCAGCTAGTTTGGGTTTATGCTAGCTTAGTATTAAACCATAAGATTTTGGGTGAAAGAGAGAGTTCATGCATTAGATTAAGTCCCATAAGTAAGCCCCTAACATGTGTACTTAATAGTTAGGCAAATATGATGAGAAGTGGCAGGCTGAACAAGCAGACTGAGGAAAGGAATGTTGACCCTACCAACGGAGGTCCTGAAGCTAGATGGGACCAAGATCCAAAAGGGAAAAGAGTTAGAGACTCAGTAGAGCAAGAAGCGACTACTGCGAACGAGTAGAGTACACCACGGGTAAATGTAGATCCCCAAATGGAGGATCGAGTGTTTGATAGAATCGCCCAGAGATTGGCGGCGAGTGTAGGATCGATTCAGATCGATACAAAAAAGAAATTTGGCGTCGAGAGGCTAATAGCTTTAGGAGCCACGACGTTCGATGGAGCCACAAATCCAGTAGATGCTGAGATCTGGTTGGACTTGACTGAGAAATTCTTTAAGGTTATGAGGTGCCCTGAGGACCGTAAGGTCGAGTTAACGACATTCTTGCTACAGAAAGGGGCTGAGAAGTGGTGGAAAGTGATAGAGGCTAGAAGAAGTAGTTCGGAAACTATAACTTGGTCTGAGTTTAGACAAATATTTGAGGATAAATACTACCCTAGTGCTTTTAAAGAAGCGAAGAGGGAGGAGTTCCTTAGGCTAACTCAGGGAGTGATGACGGTTGCTGAGTATGAGCAAAAACTTACTGAGTTATCTCACTATGCCCTTCCGATCATCATAGAAGAGAAGGAGAGGTGTAAGAGATTTGAGAATGGCTTGAAACTACGTACACCTGTTACCTCTACATCTAATTGGGTGAATTTCACTTAGTTAGTTGAGACTGCTATCTGAGTAGTGCAGAGTGTAGCGAGGGAAGATATACTCTAGCCAGGTGAAGGACAGTTTAAGATGCCTGGAGAACGAGAAGTAAGAGATTTAGACCCCCGTTCTCTAGACAGTCGGGTATGAGGAGTTTTGGAGGCACGAGCCAACAAAGCTCAAGTCGAAAGAGGTCAAGATCTGCAGCTGAACCGTGTGGTAGAATATCGGGTCGTGCTAGCGAGTCAGTAGCTAGTGAAGGAAGGAGACCACTTTGTGTAAACAGTGGTAGACCCTATACAGAAGTATGTTACGATAATAGGAATGTGTGCTTCCAGTGCGGACAAGCGGGGCATTTCAAGAGAGATTGTCCTCAGGTAGGTCATGGAGCACATAGTGAGCAAAGAGGAGTTACCTAGACTATAGACCAATCTAAAGCAACCGAAACTAGAGGTGAGGGATCTAGTGCAGCTAAGCAGAAAGGGGTAGCTGGAGGACCCCAACAGCAATAGCAGCAGGGTAGAGTATACACTATGACACACCATGAAGCGGAAAAGGCTTCAGATGTCGTAACTGGTACGATTACTTTATGTAATCAATCCGCTTATGCATTATTTGATCCTGGTGCTACGCACTCATTCATATCTAGCATATATGCATTATATATAGATAGAGTGCCTAGGCGTATGAATGAGGATTTGTTTATCTCTACGCCTGTAGAAGATACTTTAGTGGTACATGAGTATTAAAGGAATTGTGAAGTAATTCTTGGAAATCAGAGTTTAGGGGTTGACTTGATTCCATTAGAATTACTAGAGTTTGATGTTATCTTAGGTATGGATTTCCTAAGTAAACACTATACCACTATGGATTGTTTTAAGAGAGAAATAGTGTTTAGAAAACCAGGTGAAAAAGAGATAACCTTGGTAGAAAGTAAAAGAATATTTCCAGGAAGTTTAATATCAGCAGTGAAGGCTAGGAAACTGCTAAGTAAGGGATGTGAAGCCTATTTAGCCTATGTAGCAGTTTCACAGGATAAGAAAATGAGACCTGAGGATGTACCTGTGGTACAAGAATTCTTAGATGCGTTCCCTGAAGAGTTACCAGGCTTACCACCTGACAGGGAAATAAAGTTTACTATTGAGTTAGTCCTAGGTACAGAACCTATATCCCAGGCACCATATAGGATGGCACCAACGGAACTGAAGGAGTTAAAAGTTCAGTTATAGGAACTTGTGGATAAGAGGTACATTTGACCCGTTGTGTCGCCTTGGGAAGCGTCGGTCTTGTTTGTTAAGAAGAAAGACGGTACTCTTAGATTATGCATAGACTATAGACAATTGAATAAGGTGACTATTAAGAATAAGTACCCATTGCCTCATATCAGTTAAAGGGAGCCACAGTATTCTCTAAGATAGATTTGAGATCAGGTTATTACCAGTTGAAGGTGAAAGACACAGATGTTCCAAAGACTACATTCAGAACTAGGTATGGACATTATGAGTTCGTAGTAATGTCGTTTGGATTGAAAATGCTCCTGCGATATTTATGGATTTGATGAATAGGATATTTCATCTATATCTGGATCAGTTTGTAATAGTTTTCATAGATGATATACTAATGTGTTCTAGTGGTGAAGAGAAGCACAAAGAACATTTGAGGATGGTATTGTAGACGCTAAGGAAAAAGAAGTTATGTGCCAAATTTAGTAAGTGTGATTTTTGGTTAAATCAAGTCGTATTTCTTGGGCATATAGTTTCAGCTGATGAAGTTAGCATTGATTCCCAAAAGATAGAAGGAATAGTCAACTGGGAATGACCCCTAAATGTAACAGAATTACGCAGTTTTCTAGGTTTAGCAGGTTTTATAGGAGATTCATGGAGGGCTTTTCTAAGATAGCTTTACAATTAACAAACCTGGCCAGAAAAGATGCGAAGTTTGAGTGGTCGCAAGAATGTGAGCACAGTTTTCAAGTGTTGAAACAGAGGTTAGTATCAACACCCATATTAACTTTACCTACACCAGGTAAAGAGTTTGAGGTCTACTGTGATGCATCCCGACAAGGGTTAGGATGTGTGCGTGGAGGGAAAGGTAGTAGCTTATGCTTCTTGACAGTTAAAGAAGCATGAATTTAACTACCCTACACACGATTTAGAGTTAGCAGCAGTTGTGTTAGCTCTAAAGTTGTGGAGACATTACTTGTTTGATGAGCGTTGTCATATATTCACGGATCATAAGAGTCTGAAGTATATCTTTGATCAAAAGGAACTGAACTTGAGACAGAGAAGAAGGCTCGAGTTGATCAAAGATTATGACTGTACAATTGACTATCACCCAGGTAAAGAAAATGTGGTAGTTGATGCTCTAAGTCGAAAAACCAGATCAGCTAGAGCTAGTATCAATTCAGTGAAGGGTACACTGATTCATGAGTTGTATAATGCTAGGGCAACATTATCAGTCGGTCAAATAGGAGGTTTACTACCTTCATTTCAAGTGCGTCCTACTCTCGTAGACGATATTCTATGTGAACAATTAAAGGATTCCAATCTTCAGAAGTTAGCTGAAGAAGTACGTAAAGGATTGAGGACGGACTATCAATTAAGAGCCGACAAAGTGCTACAAAAAGAGGGTAGGATATGCGTACATAATAACTTAGCACTTAAACAAGCTATCCTAGAAGAGGCATATAGTTCAGCCTATGCTATGCATCCTGGCTGTACGAAGATGTACAGAACATTAAAGAAATCGTACTAGTGGCCTGGTATGAAAAGAGAAATAACAGAGTATGTTGACAGGTGCCTAATATGTCAACAAGTTAAACTGGACAGACAGAGGCCAGCAAGATTACTTAATCCACTCCCAGTACCAGAGTGGAAGTGGGAGCATATTACGATGGATTTCCTGTTTGGATTACCTAAGACATCAGCGAGCTATGATGGTATATGGGTAATTGTGGATAGATTGACAAAAACAGCTAAGTTTTTACCTGTTAAAGTTACTTTTACCTTAGACCAATTAGCTAACCTGTATGTTGATCGAGTCGTGGTTCAGTTTGGAGCTCCAGTTTCAATAGTATCAGATCGAGACTCCAGATTTACATCGAAGTTTTGGCCTAGTTTGCAGAAATCTATGGGAACCAAGTTATATTTAAGTATTGCTTTTCATCCACAGACGGATGGTTAGTCGGAGCAGACAATTCAAACATTAGAGGACATGCTAAGAGCATGTATATTGCAATTTAAGGGCAGTTGGGATATGCATCTATCATTAATTAAATTTGCGTATAACAACAGTTACCATTCAAGTATCGAGATGGCATCGTATGAGGCACTATACGGAAGGACATGTAAAACTCTGATAAGTTGGGATGAAGTGGTGAGAGGAAATTACTAGGTCCAGAACTCGTGCAACAGACATCAGACAGCGTTAAGATTATAAGAGATAATCTTAAGACGGCTCGAGATAGGCAAACGAGTTATGCCGATAAGCGAAGAAGAGAATTGGAGTTCAAAGTTGGTGATTAAGTATTTCTTAAGTTATCTCCAGGGAAAGGAATACTCAGGTTTGGTAGCAGAGGGAAATTAAGCCCGAGATATATTGGACCCTACGAGATAATAGAAAGAGTTGGCCCAATGGCATATCGATTAGATTTACCTCCAGAATTATCTTGTATTCATGACGTGTTTCATGTGGCAATGCTTAGAAAGTATGTGCCAGATCCTACCTATGTGTTGCCTGAGCAACCAGTACAGTTGAGAGAAAATCTGTCTTATGAAGAGGAACCAGTGGAGATCCTTGACAGAAAGGAACAGGTATTAAGGAATAAGACAATCCCATTGATAAAGGTACTATGGTGAAACCATAGCACGGAAGAAGCAACGTAGGAAGCCGAAGAGCAAATCAGAAACGAGTATCCGCAGTTGTTTAATTGGCGGACTTGTAGCGAAATTTTGAGGACGAAATTTTTATAAGGGGAAGGTAAATGTGAACCCCGAATCCTAATTTCTCTACTTGAGTATGTTCCCTATTGAGATCAGTGTGATGAGTAGGTTGATGTGGAAACTAGTGTGTAATGGTAAAGAAAAGGGTGGAAAATTAGAAGAAAAGAGGAAATTTGGAAGTTTGACTTTTGAAGAAAATTTTGAAATTTAGCTAGTATAAAAATTGTGTGTTGATGCGTTGGAAGGGTGTATTGATGCGTTGGAAAGGGTTGTTGGTGATGGCATGCAGTTGAAGGAGGAAAGATGGAGGTGACACGTTGGAAGGCACAAGGGTAGGATAGGCATGTGTTGGAAGGCAGCCCATGCATCGAGCGGCCAGCCTATGCAGCACGCCCATGCGTTGAGTGGCCAGCGCCTATGCAGCATGGCCATTTGTCGGTCACCAGCGCCTATGCCAAGCACCATGCGCCCATGCCGAGGAAGCCTTGCGGTCGTACCTAGTAAGCCATGCATCGAGGATGAGCGGCCACCCTATCCGTTGGTGATGGCTAGCTCTTGCGATGGCTAAGTTGGATTGCAATGGTAGTGAGTTGGCTTGCTATGCGTTGGTTATAGGCTATGTGTTGATTATGGACTATGCATTGAACATCCAAGAGTTTGACGCATAAAAAGGATGAGATCACCTAAAAAACGTCATCAAACCATGTGTCTTCTTGGGAGGAAGCCTTAAGCCTTAAGCATTTGAGGTGGTTGCATTAGAGGACATGCAATTTGAAGCTCATGCATTGGCTACATAGGAGAAAGACACTTAGATTACATTGATCAAAAAGATGTGTAGGTAGTATGAGGGAGAAACACTTGGACATGCAGCCAAGTAGGAGGTGTAGAATTTGGAAAAGGTTTGAACGCCTATAAATAGGGCCAAAGACTTCATTTTTAGATCACAATTCAAAAAGACAGTAAAAAGAGTGGGAAAGTTGAGTAAACCTTGCGTTGAGAGCAAAATCCATGCGTTGATCATAGAGCTTCAAAGAGGACGCATTGGACAGTGAAGTCTGGAAAACAACATCAACTTGGGACGAGGAGATCTACCAATTTACTGGTAGGTTTGGAGTGATTCTAAAGCCACCTAAATCTCTGAAAGTCTAGTTTTCAGGGTAGGGCTACTGGAGAAAAAGCTCTAAGGGATCGGGCTAGAACCTGAGAAGAAGATAGAAGGGTCTGTCGGATAAGCTTGGGCCAGTCTCGAAGAACTTGTGATTCCGGCCAAACCACGAATATTTCTGAGCTCATATTTTAGGGTAATCTTCCTAAGACATTTTAGAATACATTTGTGGAAAGAAGTATCTCGAAATAAGGCTTAGAACTATGAGTAATCTGAGCTGTAAATTGAATATGGATTCTAGGGGTGAAAAAGGGAGCCCTAGGTAGAAAAGGAACTACTAGAGTGAAAATTTCCTAAGCGATCGAGGTGAGTGACTAAAATGTTTGACTGAAACATTTTGACTAAAATGTTTGATTTACAATATTTCACAGAAAGCATGTTTTAAAGAAGATTATTCTCATGCCAGCTAGTTTTACAAAGTGATTTTCAAGCAAACCATGAGTTATATTTTAAACGCATGCATGTGTGGGAAGTTTGTTGAAAAGCTATTTATATGTGTTAAATATACCCATCATGCATTAGTATCTTTAAAGATATGTTTTTATATGTGTTATACTTTACACGCTTTAAAGAGAAAGTCATTTATGACTAGTTTTACTTAAAACGCGATACCGAAGGACATTTGAGAAGGTATCCCCCCAACTAGATACCGAAGGATGTTTAAGAAGGTATCTATTGGTACTGAAGGACATTTGAGAAGGTACCAAACCAATCGAATATTGAAGGACATTTGAGAAGGTATCCTAGCAGCTCGATAATGAAGGACATTCGAGAAGGTATCTGAGCAGAAGTACCTAAGGTATGACGGTACTTAGTATGGCCACGTGCACGTAGGTAGATAGAGTCAGAGATTGAGCAAAAGGGTTCTCTCTTGACTAGCAGTTGGTGTTGGGATTGTTTTTACTCACAGTGGGGTTATTCTCAACTGAGAAACAGTTTTACTATTTTATGATTAAAACAGCTTTATATGCTTTATGCTTGGAAAATGTTTATACTGCAGTACAAGTACTGTAGAAGCTTATTTCTCAGTTTGAACTCTTTATTGACATTTTGCATGAGAATCAATAATCTTTCTTAAGTTACTCACTGGGCTAGCAAGCTCACCCCATTTTCAAATGTTTTCCTCCCCCCCACAGCTAGCGGTCAAATCTTCAGAAGATAAGCTCTGCATCTGCTCTGCCTCTAAAGGATAAAGATATTGTTATCCGTCTGTTAGGTGGTTACTGTAAATATTGTACACATGTTATAGTTGTTCATATAGGGACCAGGGTTTTGGGCTTTGGGACTTATGAATCTAATGTTGTAATGACTCTAAACATGTTATGTTTCTGAATTAATAAATTTTTGGCCTAAAAACATTTCGTTGTGTATTAGTTATATATTGGTATGAGTGTTATTCCACAACAGTTAGTAGACAGTAAGTGTCAACAAAAGGGTTGATAACTGCTGTCAGTCAAGCCCTTTCCTAGGCTAAGAGGGTAGTCTGGGGCAGGGTGTGACATTTGCAGTTAACGGATAGTGGATTCCGTGACTAAAGTGTTTAGTCAGTTATTCACGTGTCGTTGGAACTTCGAGCTGCAGGTCTATAAGATCCCCTTGATAGCTCAATGGATTCAAGTTGAGGATCAGTTCTTGGTGTTGATTTGAAATATTTAAATTGACTAGAGGAAATTTTGTTATATATGATATGATCGGGGTGATGTATGAGATACATCAAGTGGAGGATTAATGTAAATGATATTTACATTAAAGACCATGAAATAGAAAAAGAGCTATGGTTTATATGTTTCATGAGATGAAATATTAAAACTATAGGTTATAAATATATTATGGTAAGTTGGTTATCATGTATATTTATAATAA
>NW_028325325.1:0-18876 GCF_027475165.1 Benincasa hispida
TTTCTTTTTCTTTTTTAGTTTTTCTTACATTTTTCCAGTTTTTGCTTCCTTTTTTCTATTTAATTTTCTTTCTTTTTCTTCAGTTTTTGCTTCTTCTCTTTCTCTTATTTTTAAATTTTTTCTTTCCTTTATTTGAATTGTTTCTTCTTCCTCTTTTTTTCACAAGAATTATGAGGTTGAGTTCCATACGAATGACTTGAAAATATTCAATTCATAAGTGACTTAACACCAACAAACTAATCATCAAGTTTGATTATTATAACAAATAATAAATATAAATAGAAAATGAAAGTCTATCAGTGATAGCCACTAATATTTTCTATCATTGATAGCTTAATCTTTCGTAGTTAATAGCCACTTGTAGAAATCTATCATTGATAGCCAACTTAGTGAATTTACTTAATAAAGTTGAATCTCGAACTAAAATGTAAGTGGAATTCCTAGAAGTTATCACTAATAGAATGTTTATCAGTGATAGAAGCTATCATCGAAAAGAAAAGAGACTTATAAATGTTTGGGAAGGACAAGAAAGGGGCAAAAAGGTGTTCAGTGGTTATGATTGATAAAAGCTACTACTAATAGCATGTTACCAATGATAGGAGCTAATACTAATAGCATGTTATCGATGATAGAAGTTATCCGATAATACGTTATCGGTGATAGAAGCTACCACTAATAGCACGTTATCAGTGATAGAGAACTATCACTGATAGCATGATATCAGTGAGATCGTTGATAGTATCTTATTAGTGATGTTATCAGTGAAAGAAGCTATCACTGATAACCACAATATGAGTGATGTTAGTGATATCGGTGATAAAACATAAGTGATATCTATATATCGAGTTTCTTTCAAAAGTGATAACCAGTTATCGAAATCTATCATTAATAGCCTTAAGTGTTAATATTTCAAGGTTGATTCTAATTGATGAAAGTCTATTAGTGATAATGACTGATAGCTGCTATCAGTGATAGCCATGATAAAAGATTATTAGTAACAACTACTATGGTAATCAAAGTTGTTAGTCTTTTTTCAAAGTTGATCACTATTTGTAAATCTATCATTGATAGCCACTGATAGCCTTAAGCAGTAATATTTCAACGTTGATTCCAATTGATGAAAGTGAATCAATGATAACTAATAATAATTGATAGCAAATTAAAAGTTAATATTTCAAGATTGTATTAAATTTTTTAAAACTGAAAGCTATCGGTGATATCAACTATCATCGATAGCAATTGATAGAAGCTATCAACGATAGCAGCTGATAGAACCTATCAGTGGTCATCATTGATAGCTGCTATCAGTGATAACAGCCGATAGCATCACTGATAGCTGTTATCAGTGATAGCTTTTAATTTGAGAAAACTGGGAAGAAGCGAAAAAAATGGTAGCTAGGCATGGGTTTTTTAGTCTTTTACCATTTTTTGATCTATATATGCAATTATTTTATCCTTGTACTACATATTCTATTATTTTGGGCTTAAATTCTATTTATGCAACTAGCCCTATTTTCTAAAGATTATAAGAAGTCCATTAAATATGTTTCCTCTCTTTCTACGACCCAACAAAAAAGAAAAGAGTTGTTTTCATGTGTGAAAGATATTAAGCCACGTTGCAGACTTTTGAAAAAGAGATAAGTAAAAGAAAAACAAAATTCTTATGTCTTCCTTTAGCAAACAGTTAAAATATTCATCAACTTTTAGCGTTCTTATTTTCTCTCTAACCTTCTTGAAGTTTTTTGCATATTCGAGACTAAAGAAACAAGATCTGAAGCATGCAACACAAGAAATGGATAGAGAAGAAGATGATCAACACAATGGTTAAAGTGGTTTAGTCTATAGACCTACATCCACTATCAAAGGTATGAGTTTCTTCTTTATTCAAGAGTTTTAAGGTGTTTCCAGAGCTTTAGAAACTTCTTCTCTCTGTGAGAGCCTTCTATGCCACAAATCAATCTCACCCCTTTCAAGCTTCTATGCTGCAAGTGACTAAGCTAGTAATAAAATATTTCTCACAAAGTACAACCTATTAGACTTCATCCTAGTAAAGATAGGTCTTCCATCATTTTCAATTTCTAGGCTTCCATTCTTTCTAACAAACATACAACCTTGGTCATCAAGCATTCCCATAGAAATCAGATTCCTTCTAAGCTGTGGAATATGCCTTATTTCTTTGAGGAGTATGCCTCTATTGTCTTGGAGTTTAAGCACCACTAAGCCTATTCCAATCACCTTACAACCGCAATTGTCTCCCATGAATACTGATCCACCATCCCATGATTTATATAAGATAAACCATGCCTTTGATGATGTCATGTGATAGGTACAACCTGAGTCTAATACCCAGTCTTCTTTAGATTCATGGCCATTGCTCTTTTCTCAGTGGTCACAAGAATTTCTGTGAATTCAAGTTCATCCTCTCCAATAGAAACATCTCATCTCCCATGTTCCTTTGGACTTTTCAAATCCTTTCTGTATGGTTTCTTCTTTTTGTGAGGACAATTTTTTTTTAAGTATTCTTCTTTATGGAAAAAGAAACATTTCATAATAGATTTATCCCTCTGTGCACGATTTCCCTTCTGAAAGTTATATTTTTCCTTTCTTGAAAATGATTTTCCTTTTGTAAACACTGATTTAGCATCACCACTGTCTTTAGATTCTACTTTAAGCTCTAACTTCTTATTTCTTAAGATTGTGATTACATTATCAACATATATTGAGTCCCTTCCATATTTCAGTGTTTCCTTTAAATCTTTATAGCTCTTATGTAGAGAGTCTTTCAAGATTGCAGCCTCATTGTCTTCTCCCAGCTTGTCCTTGGTTTGAGCAAAGTCATTGGTGAATTTCTTGAACTCGTCAAGATTCGCATCTAAGGACTTTGAAGAACTCATTTTGAAGGAAAACAATTTCTCCCTCACATATAGCTTGTTAGGCATATCCTTCTTCATATAAAACTTCTTTAACTTCTCCCATACCTTATAAGCTATGTTCTCTTTGATGACCTACCTCAGCACACTATTTGAAATATTCAAAATTAGTGCTCCATAAGCCACTTGCTCCATATTGTGTCTTTCAGATTCAGTAAGAGTTTCAGGCAATGATTTAGGATCATGAAGAGCCCTTCAAGCTATTTCTCTTTATCCATAGCTGAAAATCCCCATTTCATGTGAATTTCTCCATCCCATACCGAGCAACTACCATTTCTAACTTTCTTGGTGTTCTTAAAAGGTTTCTTGAGGAATCTTGGAGCTTTCTTTGATCTTTCTTGAAGAACTAGATATGATATCAGTTATAAAACAAAATGGGCCTTGTATTTTACTTTAATAAGATTAGAAGAAGCCCATTAAATAAGTTTCCTCTCACTCTGTAGCCCAAAAAACAAGAAAAGAGTTGTTTCAATGTGTGAAGGATATTAAGCCACATTGCAAACTTTTGGAAAAGAGATAAGTAAAAGAAAAACAAAATTCTTATGTCTTTCTTCAATAAACAGTTGAAGTATTCATCAGCTTTTAGGGTTCTTATTTTCTCTAATTTTCTCTTTAACCTTCTTTATGTTTTGTGTAGGTTTGAGACTAATGAAACAAGATTTGAAGCATAATATAGGCTCAAACATGATTTGAAGGTCCTAGCTACGCCGACCAAGTCATAATGAGATTAAAAAACGATGCTTCCTTGGCCGTGTAGAACATGGATTAGCATTATGTCATTCCCCCCTCATAAAGAGGGTTCATGCTGCCTCGACACAAGAAATGGATGAGAAAAAGAAGAACAACACAATGGTTAAAATGGTTCGGTCTAGTAGACCTACATCCACTATCAAAGGTATGAGTTTCTTTCTTTATTCAAGAGGTTTAAGATGTTTCGAGAGCTTTACAAATTTCTTACAAATGAACTCATTAATTGAGTTTCTTTTCTCTGAATATTTATAAGAGATTTTCAAAGTTAAAGAGTAAAGTTATAATCTGTTGTTTAACAGTCTTTAACAAATTCTGTTTTTTGATGTGAGGTGAGCTGGAGAAAAGATATTTAGCTAAAGCTTTGAAGTTTAAAAGTAACTATTTAGCCCAGCTTCTTTTACATGATCTTATATAATTTTAAGAATATTTATGAATGACACGATAGATAATAAATGTTATGGAATCAATAAAATATATATTTTAAAAACAATAAAGAAAAAAGATAAAGTGATTGCAAGAAATAACACAAAGCAAAACTAACCTTCATGAAAACAACATCTCCATTTGGAACTTTTTGAAACATGTCTCCTCCCACATGTTCCACACCTGCCCCAAATCATAATCAAAATTTCTTGGTGAAGAAATTGACACAAAAGAAAGAGAGACAATCTCTTTTGAAGAAATAAACTTTTATTAAGATAACTTACAAAGCTGGACACTTTATACTCTTTCACTCTCTCAATACACACTCATGTTTTACTCAAAGTTTCTCTCTAACTTTTTTGCTTTTCTTTTATCCTTTTTTTGCTTGCTTGGCTTACAAATGGAGCTACTCCTTCGATTTATAGGCATGGGATGCTTGAAGCCCAAGGAAAAGAATCTCTCTATATTATTATTGGATTCTAAATATCTAGATATTTCTTGATTTATTCTTACCTAAATGATTTTCTAGAATTCCTTAAACCTAAGGTTATTCTAGAATATTTCAAGATTTTTTTTCTTTGAGATATTTATTCATACTACAACATAGTTCTAGAAAAATATAATTTACATATTTATGTCATATGGTAGATACTTCAAGAATCTTTTCTTAACTTTTGTAAACCCATTTACAATATATGGGTTTAACATCTTTAGGCTTTGGCACCATGTCCCACATACGATTCTTTCTTAATGCTCAACTTCTTTTTCCATGGCTTTTCTCCATTGGATATTCGTTGGTGCTTCTTTGTATGTTGTTGGTTCCTCAAATGTTGCTAATGTCGCATTCACATACTTGGAATTAGGTTTTCTTAGTTTTGTTGATCTCCATAATTATGGCTTTTGATTATGTACTCCGCTTCACCAAGGACTTTGTGTCCTTGATTGCTCTTCTTCGTCTTCATTTTTTTTTCTTTCTTCTTTTTCTATTGGAGCTTTTTGTACTCGACTTATTTCTTCTTCTGGTCTTTCCTTGACAGACTTCTCATCTTTTGTGTCTTTTCTAATATAATTGCCCACTATGATAATGCTTAATCAAATATCACATTCCTTGATGTATAGCATCATCCGCTAATAGGATCAATGCATCTCCACCCTTTTATTTGGTTGTCATATTCAACAAAGATGCATTTGTTTGCTTTCTTGTTAAACTTCAGATCTAATACAAAAACATAACACACACAACCAAAGGCATGAAAGTGTTCAACTGTTGGCTTGATATTCAGCAACCTTTCATAAGGTGGCTTGAACCCAAGCTTTTGTTGAGTAAGTCTGTTAACCACCTAGGTTGCCGTTCTCATGCATTCAGCCCAAAATCTTCTTGACATATGATTTACATGTAACATGTTAGGAATACATCTGTAAGATATCTATATTTTTTCTTTCTGCCACTCCATTTATTGTGGATTGTTTGGACATGAAAATTGATGACGTATCTTATACTTTTGCAAGGAATGAGAGAATTCATTAGACATATATTCTCTCCCATTGTATGTATGTTAGCGTTGAATCCTCTTTCCTAATTCACCTTCAACTCGTTCTTTGGATTCTTTAAACTTTAAAATTGTTTCACACTTCTCTTTCATAAAGAAAACCCAAATATATTTGGAGAAGTCATCAATAAAGGTCACCATATAGCACATACCACTGATTGAAGATTGGTTGATATGATCAAATACGTCAGAATGCACCACTCTAATGGTTGCTTTGCTCTAAATTTGGATTCCTTGAATGGCAGTTAATGTGCCTTTCCGTATTGGCAATCAGTACAGACCATGTCTTCTTTGATATCAAGTTGAGGTAACCCCTTAAGCATAGACTTGTTTATTATTCTCTTCAATTTGCTGTAGTTAACACGACCAAGTCTTGCATGCCACGAATCTGTTGTTTCATTCTTTCGTGTCTTATTCACGTAAGTGGTCTCTAGTAATATGACGTAGATGGAGTCCATTCTTCGGCCTTCCATCAATGGCATACCACTAACTATGAGATTATGGTACACCTTGACATCGTCGGGTCCAAAACGACGAAGTTGCCTACTGATGCCAAATTTTTCTTAGTTCCATGCATATAAAATATGTTCTCCAATTCCACTTGATTGGAATTGGAGCGAGGCATTATCTTAGTTTTGCCAACATGGGTTATTGGCTGCTTCAAATTGTTTGTGGTTACAACAATTCGACTTCCTTGGTACTAAGATACATTTTGCAGCTTCCTCTTATCTATTGTCATGTGGTTAGAGTAACCTAAATCGACAATTCAATCATTTTCATAATTTACCTCTTCTGGTATAGTGGCTTATCTTTCTACTTTTATAACATTCACCATTGTTTCTATGCTCATGATTTTGATTAATTTTACTAGCTCCCTCTACTTGAGAGAATTTTAGAGTTCTTCATCTCTTTTTTATCTTACTTTCTTTTGATATTTTGAATGACCTTTTTTTTAGCCACTAAAGAGCACTTTTTCCTTATTGCTCTTTAATGTGACTTTTGACATTTCTTAGTTAATGCTTCTTGACTGGCAAACATATTTTCTAGGTCAATAAAAGAAAGTTGGACTGCCCAACCTTGAATAGCAACAAGAAAACTTCTATATTCAGGTTTAAGACCATGGATGAAAATTCTCCTCAGGTTTGATTTTGAAATAGTGGAAGTAGAATCTAATTCAGAGATTTCATAGCATAGAGTTTTGACATTGGTGAAGTATTGGTTGATAGTTATCTCCCTTTGAGAAATTGACAAGAGCTCGTTCTCCAAAAATTACAATCTTGCATAATTTTTCTTCGAAAAAAGTGAGATGAACATGTCCCATGATTTCTTAGGCTTCTCTGCTATATCATTTTTCTTTGAAAAAATTGAGATTAACATTTCTTCATCAATTATAGTTTTAACTAACATGGCTTTACCTGCCTTGATATTCCACTTCTTCAAAGCGACAGCATCCTCACATGGATTGACTTCAGTGCCTCCTACAACATCCCATAAAGTCTTGGTCTTGGAGATACGACTTCATGCATGTGGACCATGTTTTGTAGTTCTGAGTGCTGAGCTTCTTGATTCCTCCAACAACTTGAGGGCTCCCATCATCTTGTAGTGATGAATGCACTCCACAAGTAGTTGTGTCCCAGACAACAAGCTTCACAGTCTCAGGCTGTTCTTGATCTTCAAAAGCTTTACCACTGTCAGCTATGCTAGCTTGGCTCTGATACAACTTGTTGGAGAAATTGGCATAAAAGGAAGAGAGACAATCTCTTTTGAAGAAATAAACTTTTATTAAGAACTTACAAAGATGGACACTTTTGGAGAGAATACTCTTTCACTATCTCAAGGCATACTGACTTTTTACTCAAAGTTTTTCTCTAACTTTCTTGCTTTTCTTTCTTCCCCTCTTTGCTTGCTTGGCTTACAAATGGAGCTACATCTCCTATTTATATGCATGAGATCCTTGGAGCCCAAGCAAAGGATCTCTCTAGATTATTCTTGGATTCTAAAAATCTGGGTATTTCTTGGTTTATTCCTATCTAAAGGATTTCTCTAAAATTCCTTGAACCTAAGATTGTTCTAGAATATTTCTAGATTTTTTTTTGAGATATTTATTCATACTACAACATAGTTCTAGAAAAATCTAATTTACATATTTATGTCATATGGTAGATACTTCAAGAACCTTCTAGACTAGTTAGTATTGCTATAGATTTTAACATTTCCCTCTTACATTCTTTCTTTTTTACAACATATATATCCTTCAAATTCAACATTCTTCAACCTTGTGATTTAGTATGCTAATTTCCTTTTTAATTCATATTCTTATCTCTTAAAATGAGCAAAAACATGTTTTAATCAACAATCCTCTAGCTCTATCCTTAATTTCAATTTAGATATAATCCAATAAATTATTTATAATTACACATAAAAGCTTTGAGGTATTTGGGCCATGTTTACTTCCTTGTAAACGTAATCTATCAATGATAATGTGAAAAGTGGGCCTCAATTGATCATTATTATTGTTGTTTACAATTACACATTAAAGTGAGTCCCACTATGGAAATTCATAATCAACAAATATAATCTTATTGCAGAGGGAAGGGTCATAAATCTAATTACATTTGATTATTATCTGAGACCCACACTATCTTTTTACCTAACTTTTTTATCACTGATCTTTTTTATTATGTTTCCCTATAGAAGTAAACAAAACCAATAGATTTTTTTTATTTTTTTATTATTATATTTTTTTTATTGTGGTTGTATTAGTGTATAGTAAACACAATCAAAAGAATCTCATTCCCTTTGCGAACGAGGCTACAATTGATACATGAGAAACCTCATAAAGATTATATCAATTTTTATTACAAATCAGTAAACGTGAACTTAATTCAACGTGATTAGATTAAAGAAATCATATTCCACGTCATGAACCACACATATTATTCCTTTCCTCTTCACAACTAATTTTTCATATCTAATTTAATTGTGTTACTCGTGACTAATGACAAAAACATCGATCTGACTCAAACATCGATCAATCTAAGACTAGATCATGAAAAACTTTTAGAAGTATACGAAACAAATTTGAAATCGAAAATCTTGAAAAAACTAGATCGTACCAGGGTAGGAAGGGGCATCGCGAATGACATGAGGTAAGTCAAAGTTGATGCCTTTGATGGAAGGATAAGTAGAAGTGATGATTTGAAGAGTGACCCCAAGGCCGCCACCAACATCAACTAGTTGCTCGATATTTGCAAAACCATTGTAGGTTTTGACAAGTTTCTTGATACACATAGTGGTGTGATTTAGCATTCCAGTGTTGAACACTTGGTTAAATCTTGGATCCAAGCCAGGGTATTCAAAGGCATGGACTCCCCCATGAGCTCTATTGAAAGGAACTCCTCCTTCAATGACAGCATGCTTTAGCTCACTCCTGTAATTTTTAAAAACTTCAATTTTTCTTCTAACATTATTTTTTTCTTCCAAATTTTTCTCCATTTAATTTTTTTATTCTTTAATAATTTTCATTTCTCTACATTTTTCTGTTTATTTTCTAGTAAATATCTCTCTCACTTTTCTCAATCTAAAATTTTAGTGGTTTTATCAAACTTTTTTTTTTTTCAAAATTTCTCCTTTACACTTATTTAGAAACTATTTCTTTTTTTAAAATTAAGTGTTATATGCATCTTTCCTTTTAAGTTGAATTCTAAATCAAATTCTAAATTTTTTTTTTAAAAATTGTTAAAAACTACTCTTTTTCAAATTTTGGGTTCAAAACATTGAAAAAAAAGTAGATAGTAAATAAAAAAATTTAGAGGTGTGTGTTTATAGACTTAATTTTTAAAAATAAAAAATAGAAAAGAATAGTTATTACTTTTTTCTCACTCTATTTTGTGTCATTTTACTCTCTGATTTCCCTAAAATGATTGTATTTATAAATTTTCTCCTTAATATAACATATCTCAGACTCTTTATGTTTTCTCTTCAATTCCTACTATTTCTTTTTCTATAATTTTTCCCTTTTATATAAAAAGAGGAAAATAGTGTTGAAAATATATATAAAAAAAATATAGAACAAACCAGCTATGGAGAAAAACTTTATCTTGAATCAACGATAAAGTTGGACCCAATGAGACACCATCCTCGTTACGAACATAATACTTAGAAACCGGCGTAAGGCTATAAAGTCTTTGCATTTTCCCATCTTCATCAAACCCCACAGAGCATCCCACCACCGAGTGGCTCGCCAGAAGCCACAACATCCGATCAATCATCAACGCCGCATCTGGGTTTTTCGTGGTTATCTCAGCCGCTATGTCTGCCGGGGAGAGCTCGGCCCCGTCCGCAGCCTTTGCCAAGATCTCAAACACGCCGAGCTCGAACACTGCTTGGAGTGTCATCGGCAGAACGGATAAGGTAACAAGCTGCGCGGCATAAGCGTAATGTTGTTGTTCTAGGATGGCGTCGTGGTCGGAGGAAGTGATGGGTGTTTCCTCTGCCTTGGAAGCCATTTCTAGCCGGAGCTGTGTGATGAAGAGGGAAGTTACGAGGCTGTGGAAACTTTTTTGGTGGATGGAGTTGGGGAATGGGGTAGCGTTGGAAAAGGCAATAGAATTGTTTGGTTGGTTGTTTCGCATCCCAACAAAAATTTTTAGCTTATTATATGGGAAAGGCAAAACAGAAAAAGAAAAAGAACGGTGGCATTATTCTATTCTCAATTTGGTTCTTGATCATTTAAAAAGTTTTAATTACGTCATTTCATATATATTTACCATTAAATTATCGTTTTATTACCAAAATTAATTCAATGGTTATTCAAATTCATTTTCTCAAGTGGCATATTCCCGTGTTGTCTTAAAAAGTGCAATAATTCGCGGTTGTTTTGATTAGTAATGAGTTGATTTTTTGTTTTTAGTTTTTTAAAAATGAATACGTTTGACATCCAATCGAGTTTTTTTTTTTTAAATTTTAAAAACGTCTCTAAAATTGATAAGAAATTAAAAAAAAAAAAAAACATGTACCCTCATGCTTCCATGATAAAAGGTTTTACCTCTAACCTTCCATGCTATTCCATTCCTCGAATGTCCATTATTTAAGCCCAATTTTCTAATCATTTGATTTTTAATTTTTTATTTTTGAAATTTAATTTGATATCAATTTTTTTCTTTGTATCTTCATTTTACCACTAGTTTAAAAAATCATGTCAAATTAAGAAAAAAATAGCTTTTAAAAACTTGTTTTTATTTCTAGAATTTAACTAAAAATTCAACTATTGTACTTAAAGATCCAATCCTTATATGAAATGAGAAGTGAATAAGCTTAATTTTCAAAAATTAAAAATTAAAAGCAAGATGGTTACCAAATGGAATCTTATTTATTTATTTATTTTTACTTTGATTGGTTTACTACTTTATAGTGATATTTTTAGGGAAACTGGATAAAATCCATTCTTTGAAGAAAGCGTAATAGCTCACTAGTCTAGCTCCATGGCACCGAAAATGTATCGGGGCTCAAGTGATTCACCGAAGCGACGAGAGAGATGGATAAAATTTCTTTTTACCTTATTTTTATGTAAAGGATCTAGTGGGTTGGATAGCTTTTGCTATCTTTTTTTCCGTGTTAGCAAGATTCGGAAATTCATTGGGTTGTATGGCAAAATTTGAATATAATAAGATTTTTGACAAAATCTGTGTCACTCAAATGGGTGTTTTTCTAAATATAATATCTCATTTACCATTATTGTGATCGTCCATCAGAAACATTTAATAATTGTTAGAACATGAATATAATTGAATTAGAAATACAGTGTATATGACAAGCGTTCGTTATTAGATTATAATCTAATGAATTTTATATAAAAAAAAAAATTGTGCTTTTTTCGTCCTATTTGAATTTCGAATTGACATTCTTTTATTGAATTAGATTTTTATGACCACTTTTTGAATTGATAACAAACGAATCAATCTCTGATTTTTTTCACTCAATTTAAATTGGAATTTATTGTAAATTTTCATATTTGATATTATTTTATTAGTTTTTTTTATCAATTTATATTTGTATAACAATTTTTCCAATCAATTCAGAATGAACCAATCTCATATTTAATTTAAAATTTAATTTATAGTAAATTTTCAAATGTTGTTATCATGTATTATCTTATTATCTAGTTGATTTTTAAGAGATTTTCAAAAATAGAAAAATAAGGAAATCTATTAACACAATATAACAAAGTTTAATCTTTTTTGATAGAGGCTGATAGAAATATATCAATGTCTGTCAGTGTTAGAAACTGATAGAAGTCTATCCTTGATAGTATGTGATAGACGCTGATAGAAGCCTATTGGTATCTATTAATTTATTATTATTATTATTTCTGTATATAATTTGACATTTTTTCTATCTGTGAAAATTTTCCTTAAATTCTTCATACATTTTTACATTTGTATTATTTCTGCTTACATGTTTTATACTTTTTAAAATGCAATATAATAATCTAACAATATGTCATTGTTATATAAACCATATTTAAGTATTTATTAATAATTTTAATAATATTTTACTTTCCAAATATTTATTTTGATCTATCCATTGTTTATTCGGTTTTTTTCACCCCAATATTTGTTTCAATCTTCTTATAAGATTATTTTTTTTCACTATTTTTATGATCTTTTCACAAACATAATATAATCATCTTTTGTGTTAGAAATATTGCATCGGTTGTTACATATTTAAACTAATCTCTTGCCCTTATTTGGAAATTTTAACCTTTTTCGCAGATAATTCTGCACTATTTACATATACAATGCAATTACATTTTGTATTACCAATGTTGTATAGACTATTTTCATATTTAAACCAATCCCTGATTGGAATTTTTAACATTTTTGGCACGTGAACTTTTTTTTCCATATTTCCATATTTCTCTTTCTTGGTTCCTCAAGATGCCCACATCACTAAAATATTGTAATTACATTCTTTTTCATATTTTGTGTGTGTCCTTGTGTGCGTGCGTGACGTACATGCACTGTGTGCGTGCGTGACGTACATGCACAGGCGTGCGTGTGCGTGTGCGTGTGTGCGTGTCACACGTGCCAAAAATGAAAATAAAAATATTTCATCTTCTTTGTGAAGAACCTAACATTGGTCTCTCTCTCGCCCTTACTAGTTGCCGACAATTCCTCCGACCGCCATTGCACCACTCTGCCAACGCCTAACTCGCACCAACCGTCGCGGCCACACGAAATCCTTGTCAGGTTCGCTCAGACGCCGCTGCCGGTGGTTTGTGGATCGTTCATTGCTGATCATCGACTACTCCTCACCCTTGTTGCTCCTTTTGTCATTGCCATTGCTTCGGTTTCTCAGAATCTTTGATTTGGGATAAGGTTTTGGTGTTTTCTTGTGGGTTTCTTAAATTATTTTGGTTACTCATTAGGTATGAGTTTAAATTCATGGTTTGTATGGTAATTTTGAAGGTTGGATTTGAAGTTTTGAGGTCAAAGGCGCACTATCTAATGGTATCGAAGGTCGATTTTTGGGCAAACATTGCAAGTTTTGAGGCATTATGACTATGAAGTTTGGGTTTAATTGTTATAAATTAAATTATGACATTTGGTTCTTATTTATGTTTAGGTTGGACTTCTTGGTGAATACTCGAAAAATGTTTTGGGTGGTTTTGGATACAACCACGTGTTGGGTAAGTGATTTTGAAAAAATTGTGGTGGAAGTTATATATTGAAACTGGGCCCTAAAATTGGAATCTAAGATTGTTTATGTTTTATGTATATGGGCCTTGATTCGAGTTTATATGTGCCAAGAGGAACGTTATTTTCCTATTATTTGGGCTTTAACTTCGAGGTAACTGTCTTACTATTGGTTTTCCCTCGAGCCAAACACCCAAGTTGTTGATGATAAGATTGAACATATACCGTGAAGCATGTTATTAAATGTAATAGAATGAATTAATAGGACTCCGTGGCGTTCTGGTAATCTATGAGCTATGTTGTTATATATGAACATGACATGAGATCGTATCTTTGTATTCTGTATGCTGGATATGATGGCTATGTTAATATGACTATGATTTTGATATAAGGTATATTGGTTGATTGACGCATGCTAGATTATATGGTAACTATTAGCTTTCCTATCGGGTTGTGTACATTTTATGACTGATTGTGTTCCTTCAAGTTCACCATTTATGGTTGATTTGTATACCTTCGGGTTCAACATTTATGACTGATTTATGTACCTTCGGGTTCACCTCTTATGACTGATTTGTATTCCTTCGATTTCACCACTTATGATTGATTAGTATTTCTTCAGGTTTACTACTTATAATTCATTTGTGTGTTCCTTCGGGTTTACCACTTATGACTAATTTTTATTCCTTCGGAATCACCATAATTGCCATGTTATTAAATGTACACCTAAACCCGGATAGGCAGGTTAACAAGTTAACCTAATAGACCCAATAGTGGGTCAATCACTGAGTCTTATATACTCACTCTTTACTCTGATATGTTTTTTAAGTGAAGGCAAGGACAGAATGACGAATGACAAGAAAAATTCATGATTGAACCTTTGAGACTATGCTGATGCTTCTGCATGTGTTTCTTCTTGTGTTTTCATGTTGCAGTTTAGCATACAAACATTTGAGCCCTTGATTGTTTTTGTTTTTTTGATTTCATTATTTATCTATTTTATCTTAAATTATTTTAGGGGTACCCCAAACCAAGGATTTACTTGTTTATTTATTCATTATTTATTTTATAAATTGTTGTGATGTGGTCATTTTTATTCTTAAATGAATTTTACTTCCTGATCAATGTTATGGTTTTAAATTTTGCATTTATGTAGTAATGATCTTAATAAGAGATAGGTCATTATAATATATTTTTTTCTTGAGTTTTTGTGAGTTAAAATTTTTTTTAAAAAAAAAACAAAACAAAACAAAACCCCATTTTTATGCCTACCAATGCTGGAACACCCCTTTCCCCACCTTCTTCTCCTCCTTGCATGAAGGTGACCTTCTATCTTCTACCAATGCTGCAAACCTCCCATAACTTCTAGTACTACACACCATTGATCGTTGCACGACATTGTCCATGTCGAGTCTGTCATCGTAGACGATAGCTCCATGCCATGAATCTTCCTCTCTCTCCTTCACCATCTCCTTCTCATTTTTTTCTCTATCCTCATATCGATTTTCCGCGAAGCCTCACTTTGCAGATTGCATGCTTTGCCACCATGTGGTCACTGGAAGGATCAACCAGTAGTGTTTAGGTGAGTATGGAGGTTGTTATATGATTTTTGTTAAACTTTTGGTTTTCTTTGATATGGTAGGTTTTGATTAAACCACTCTTGATTTGATTTGAGTTTTGGTGGGCTTTTCAATATAGTGTATTTGCTCTTTTTGGTTGTTTTTAGATGTTGGATTTTATCAATTTGAATGTGCATGGATAGTTTAGGTATTTACTAATTTTATTTTTTATTTTAGAAAATCATTTTGCTATTTTGAAAACTTTTTACTATTTTTCTACACGAAAGTTTAAAATTTGCAATTTATCTTGTGAGTGTCTTTTTTTTTTTTTTTATTTATTTATTTCTATGCTTGGTAATGTTGGACGTGGCTTGTAGTTTTCAAAGCTGCCTACCACCTTTATGGCTTGGGTTTGTTTCCATTTTGTGATGATACTTTTAATATGAAACTAATAGAAAATAATGTTCAAAAATAATTTTTTGATGCACATTTCATTTTCATACCAATTCTCTTTTTTTTTTTTTAAATAAAAAATTGATCAATATTCAAAATTAAAACGGTTGGAAAACTGAATCAAATTATTATTATTATTATGCTTTAAAAAATATTTAAAACGATAATTCTTCATGAGATTATATCTTTTTTGGGAAAGTAGTGCACAATCTTAATGGAAGAATGTGCCTTTTCTATAAAAATGTGATTATTTGAATTGATTCTAATAATTTTCAAATATGTAATTTTCTTATTAACTTAAAAAATCAAAAAATAATAATAAAATAAATAAATAAAGAATTTTTATCTTAAATTCTCATCTCTTTTATTTTCAATTACTAATGTTACACGGTAGTATTTGTTGAATTCTCTTGTAATTGAAGTGTTACATCCACATATTAGTAACTAGTCCTATTTTTAAAGGCAATTCTCCTATACTTTGCTCTCATAAAAAATAAGAAACTATTTTCTTGTATTTTATTGTTATGCTTATTTTTGTTACTTTTCTTCATTTAATTTGTGATAAATTCGTGCATACAAAATATTGATATTGTTTTTATCAATACGAATTTTTTAAAAAAATAATAATTAAAGATGTAATTTTATCACTATGCTTATTAGATGTAACGTTAAAGTAGTTTGATTTTAATTTTTTTAAAAAAGTATAAAACTAAAAAACTTATCAAAACTTATTTTGATTTTTTTTTTTTTTGAAAAAAAAATTGTCAAACATATTTTTGTGGGGATGTTCAAAGATAGAAAATAAGGGAAACTATTTACACAAAATAGCAAAATTTTAATCTTCCATGATAGAGATTGATAGAGGCTGATGGATGTCTTTCAGTGTTTCTCAGTGAAAGAAACTGATCATTGATAGATGCTGATAAAAGTCTATCAATGTTTGTCAGTGTCTATCAGTGTTTTTTTTTTTTTTCTTTGCTATTCCTCTAAATAGTTTGATATCTTTCTATCGATGAAAATTTTTCTTTTTAGTTTACCAATCTAGAACAGCCTAAAGAACTTTTAATAAACTGTTAGGGTAAAATTGAGAGTTTGTTAGGGACACCGAGTTGAGATAGGATGTTTGGAGTTCATATGTCTATGGAGTTCATATATTTGCATTTAGGGTGCAGAGTTTTTTGGTATGAGTTCATATGTTTGTGTTTGGGGTGCAGAGTTGAGTTCATATATGTAGGGCATGTAGTGTTTTTTCTTTAACTCAAAGTCCCGTTTGGCAACCATTTGAATTTTAGTTTTTTTTTTTTTCGAAAATTAAGCTTATATCATCCACATTTCTTATAATAATTTACATCTGTCTTAAGTATAATGGTTGAATTTTTAGTCAAATTCCAAAAACAAAAACAATTTTTGGGTTGAATTCTTAATCAAATTCCAGAAAAAAAAATGTTATTTTTAGTTTTCAAAATTTAACTTAGTTTGAAAGTATAGATAAAAATAGATAATAAAACAAGAAATTTAGAGATGAAAGTAGTGTTTATAGACTTGATTTTAAAAAATAATATAGTTACCAAATGGGATCAAAGCAATTTTAAATACACAAAACATATGTTTTCACAACTATTTATTTTTTCTCTTTTCATGTGGTTAATTAAAATTCAAAGAATATTAATAAAAAAAAAAAAAAGTTAAACGATTTTTGTTTCTATACTTTGAAAGTCATCAGTTTTAATTGTTGTACTTTCAAATATTCAATTTTAATCTACGTACTTTTAATAAATCTTAAATTTTGTCCATACTACGTTTTATAGTCGACTGCTTCTTCAAGAACCTTTATTATCTTTTAATATTTTCGCTATAAATTTTAAAAATAAATTTATATATTTTAAATAGTTTATGATACATACACTAGACATTGTTATTGAAAATTTAGTTACTTTTAGAGGATTGTGATAGACATTGTTATCAATGCCTATTATAGATAGGCATCGATAGAAATTGATACAAGTCTATTACTTATAGATGCTAATAGAAGTCTATCATTGATAGACACCAATAGAAGTTTATTAGTGTATATCAGTGATAGAAACTTATAGAAGTCTATCATTGATGGAGACTGACAGAAATCTATCAGTGTCTCCGTAATAGAAACTATAAAAGTTTATCGTTGATACTATTAGTGAGAACTGATCAAGTTTATCATTGATAGAGGTTGATAGAAGTCTATCAGTATCTATCAGTATTTTTTTGTTATTTTTGTAAATATTTTGCCATTTTTCATATCTGTAAAAATTTCTAAAGAGAAAAAAGAAAAAAGAAAAAAAGAGGATATCCATATAATTTATTTTAAAATTGGTTGTTTTCGAACTCAAGAAAACTTCAAACAAATTGATCACCAAAGTAATGGTAGTAGCATTTTTCAAAAAAAAAAAAATAGACTTATTTTTGCAACGAGATATTGACGATTTTTTGTTCATATACTAATTAACAGTAATTGTATATATTTTTTTAAAAAAATCTAAGGATATTTTTGAAATTTTTTTGATAGTTAAGGATAATTTTTAAATACTTTTTGAAAGTTTTAAGAATATTATGTAATATATTTTTGAAATTTAGCCTATATTATACTTCTTTATATAAAAATTATTATTTAATTATTTCTAATAAAATTTAAATTTTAATGATTAAATTTAAGATTTATGAAATAGACTAAAATTAACTTGAAAAGTGAGAAGGAGATGGAGGCGGCGTTGGAACGGGAAGAAGATGAAAGTGTCGATATTATGGCTTTTCTGATTTTTCTTATTAATATATTTATTTTTTATTTTATTTTATTTTGTGAATTGTGTTATTTTTTTAGGTCAAGTGGACAGTTACACTGCTCGGCCATTGGCTATATTATTTTATATATTGGTTTGAATGTTTAGTTTAGTAATTTTTAATTTGTGTTATTTAAATAATATACTTTTGTATATCATTATTTTTTTAGTGACATCCTAACTTAACTATCAAATATTAATTTGAAATATTAATTAATACACTTAGAAACTACTTAAATATTTCAATTAATATATATAAATATGATCGATAGATTATTATAGCTAAGCTATATGGGAAGGCGCAAATAAGGCACCAACTTGTGTTTCCCTTTTAAGTTTGTATTCTTCTAGTAATTTACTTTCAATAATTTATGTATGATTAATTTAAACAATAATATATCTATTTTTTTTAAATTACAAGTTTAGTGTCCAACTTTTAGGTTTACATTAAATTTATTTGACCATAAATTTTTAAAATGTAATAGATTCTTGAATTTTCAATATTGTAACTTAAATCTCTAAACTTTAAATTTGTGTATGATAGAATCCTAAGTTTTAATTTCAGTTCCTAAGTTTTAATTTCAGTTTTGTATTTAATGAGTTTTAATTTTTTTTATTAATAACCCGATCTATTAGATGTAAAATTGAATTTTATATCAAATAGAACCCTGAAGTTTTAATTTTATGTTTATACATAT
>NW_028325326.1:0-1000 GCF_027475165.1 Benincasa hispida
CTATACGATAGATTGTTGTGTTCGTGTTTGCTGATTGATCGTGCTGTGTTACGATCGTTGTGTTCGAGCGTTCGTATGTTGCTGTCTTGGAGGCTGAACGAGCATTCATGACCAAGGGAGTTTGAAGCATGAGTCTTTGAAGGTATGATACTTTATCCCTCGATCTTATTGTAAAGCATGTTGTAATTTCGTATTGGGCATGAACTGTAACTTTCCATTTCTTGACTGTAATTCTTAGTGTTCAATTTCAATTGAAATTTGGAACAATCATTTTGCTGCTCATGGAAATCCTCATGTCCGATTTCCTTCAACTAACATGTTGACTTCTGTTGTGGGTAATACATTTGGATTCAAGTCTCTGTGTTCTCTACATCTGGAGGATTTGCAAATCCCTACTGCTTATGTTAAAACTTTCCACGGCCTGCCTCATGGTATCCATGTTGAAAGAGATAAATTGAACAAGTATGGTCACCCTCTATCGAAATGTACTATTAAACCAAAATTGGGATTATCCGTTAAGAATTATGGCAAAGCAGTTTATGAATGTCTGCACGGCAAACTTGATTTTACCCAAAGATGATGAGAACGTGAATTCCCAACCATCTATACGTTGGAGAGACTGTTTCTTTGTGTAAAAGCCTTTTATAAATCGCAGTGTAAAACAGATGAATCAAGGAATATTACTTGAATGCTACTGCAAGTACATTCGAAGAAATAATGAGATGAAAAAGGGTTGTATTTACCAGAGAATTGGCTTGAAGAAACTAACGTTTCACTAAGATGACCATAGGTATCTTGATCTTAATCTTCAGTGGGTTATAAACTCCTATCTATGAGGACAATCCTTTGATCTATATAGGTGAGAGTGGCCAATTTCGTCGACTCACTATACCTACCATTTTGGGGATTTGTTCAAATAGGGAGCTGGGAACATAGCTACACAAGATGAAATTCACTCCTTCCCGTCATTAGAGAAAGTAGATAAATTGATCCCTTAATA
>NW_028325327.1:0-2861 GCF_027475165.1 Benincasa hispida
AATGTCGCTGACTCAACATGCCTACAACTTTTTTTTATTCATTTGATTGGGGAACTGGGAATGCAGCTACACAAGAGGAGTTCACTCATTCTCTATAGTTAGAGTAAGTAGAGAAATTGCTCCCTTAAGAATTAATTCCGAAGTTTGAACAATGTGGTGTTACACCCTTTCTAGCCCTGAGACGGTTTGGTCATATTTGGACTATGACTTATTGTTCATTAGAGGGACCAGTGATAGTTAAGGAGTTAGATGTAACTCAGGGGCAAAACGGTAATTTTAGATCATATGTACTTATTAGCAATTTGAAAGGGTCAATACACTATTGATTGGTTATATTCAATGGACACATAAATATATATGTAGTGCGAATAGTGTAACTGTCAGTCTTCAATGGAGTCACCGACAGTTAATGGAAGTTAGGTAATTTAATTAAAAAGTTTAATTAATTATCCAAGTACCATTGGAGCTTCAATTAGAGCTTCAATCTATAGGTCCATAAGGTCCCCTCGGTAGCTCAACTGTGATGATTGAGAATCAAACTAATTTTAAGTTAATTTGAATTGTTCAAATTAATTGAGAGAATTAATTACATATGATATAATTAATATAATGTATTTGATACACTATAACATAAAGTTTATTTTGAGAGGAATAAATATTTGAACATTATTCAAATATTAAATATATGAATTGGATTCATATAAAAATTATAGGTTAAATTTAATATGAATTTGATTTATGTAAAATACTATAGATTTCATGAGAGAATTACAAACTATAGGTTATATGTCATATTAGATATAACATATATTATAATATGTGTATTATATAGTAAGGTGGTTATTAAATAATAATATATTATTAATTAAATTAAAATTTATTTTAATTCAATTATATTTAAATTTTGAATTTAAATTAAATGAAGGAGTTATACATAACTCCTTCGCCTTAATTCTCTCGATGAAAAATCGTGGGAGGCATTTGGTGGTTGGTTGATCATCTTCTTCCCCTTGGTTATCACGAAGATATGAGACAGAGAGAGTTTTTCTTCTGAAAAAAAGGCTTCTCCTCTCAAAACTTTCTCTTCCTCTCCCAAATAAATCACAGAGCCCACAACTCCTATCGATTCTCACCCCAAAGGAGAATACAAAGGTTCCCAATTAGTGCTATCCAATTTGGGTGCTTAAAGTGTTCGTGTGTTGAACAATTTTGGAGGGAAATTTCATGAAGAAATTTATTGTGTCTTCAAGGGTATGCTTTTCTAAATCCTATTTCCTTTTTTCTTGAGTTAAAGCAAGTTGTAATTATTAATGCATAATGGTTTTCGTTCTCTGGAAAGTTTATCTTTCTATGAAAATCGATTTTGGGACACGATCAAGTTTCCTAGTACTATTTGATTTTATTTATAATAATGTGTCCCACGCACATTATCTGTTATTTTATCTCTTAAGATTATTATTTTATTGGATCAATTAAGTAAAATATAATTTCCTAAACTAAGTAAAATATAATTCCCTAATTAAACACCCTGATGAAAGGTGTCTATATAAGGATAAAACCATAGGGATAGGTCATCTCTCCGCCTTATTAAGTAATTCGTCTTTTCTCTCCATCAAGAAACCTAATTAAGTTCTAAAGGAAGGCCTAGAGAGAAAAATGCAATCTCTTACTAAATATTATCATGGATCAGGGTACGTTACTATAACTCACATTAGTGTAAAAAATAATCTATTTCGAAGATCTTGACTTTTATTGTTTTATAAAATATTAAGGTTTTCTTTTATAATCATACAAATTAAAATTTACATGTATTAGGGCCAGAGTTTTAGAATAAACGATTTTTAATTGATGATTTATTATATATTTTTTATGTTTCTGCTGAAAATTATGTTTTAACTCAAGAGGAAAAGGAACAATATATATCGACAATCTATGTGTGTGCATGCATGCATTATGTGTGCTCGCGTGCACTGGTGAGGTTGGTAATGCGATTACCGCAATTGGATTAATCCTATATTTATTTGTGCAATTGAAGTGATAAATTACTTGCGATTATTTTATTATGATGTCTATGTTATGAATAATTTGTTAATCACCAAAGTTGCCAAATTAGTAGTCTTATAGATATCAGATTAAAGCTAATTCAATTACTCATGTTTATGTGATACTAAAGAAGGAAATGATATTTTGAAATATAAGATTTTATCATGAGTATATTGATGTTCATTATTATAAAAACATGTTGAATCGCCCAAAGGCTTATTAGGAGTTTTATAATTTATAGCTTATCATGGTTAACTAAGGTGTTTGGTTAGATATTTTTGGTATATTCAAAGATAACCAATGTATCTAATTTGAGCATTTTCAATATATATTTAATTTTTGTTTAATGTTTTTTTAATTTCACTAAATATTTAAGTTTATTTTTTTTAAAACAATAATGTATGAGCACATTTATTTTATATTTGCAGCATTTGCTTCCATTTCTCTTCATTCACAAGCTAGATCTATGATCAAGTTTAATGGACTCAATTTCTCTGATTTGTGCGAAAAAATTTGATGCCACATCTAATCGTTTTGAATATTGATTTGCCACTCTTAAGTGAGAAATCAATTGCACTTACTAATATTGGAAGTGTTAAGGAAAGATCTTTCCATAAAGTTTGGGAATGATCAAATAAGATTGAGTCTAATGTTTATGTGAATGACAGTTGAAGACCATATCATGTACACAATTACAAAAACTGAAAATGTTAAGGAATTTATGAAACTTGTGAAAAAAAATTTCTTAGTCTGAGTTGGTTAATAAGTCACTTGTTGGAACACTAATGAGTACCTTCATCACCATTAAGTTTGATTGT
>NW_028325328.1:0-1647 GCF_027475165.1 Benincasa hispida
TTACGTCATCATTCTTTGTTTGTATTCAATTTTAGGGTTTTTCCATGTATAATTTATAAGATCGTGGCAAAATTCAACGCATAATTTGCGCTTCTGTCCAAATCTCGCTCACTCTGCTCTTAAAATCTCGCTCTCTCCCGTTTTCTCGCTAGGAATTTACTCTGGAGCTTTCTTGCTGAAAATCCCGCTATCTCCACTCTCGCTATCAAATTTTCTCTTCCATCTCGCTCTCTCCAACTTTCCCACTCTCGCTCTCTCCAGCTTTCTCGTTCTTGCTCTCGCTCTCGCTTTCGCTTTCGCTTCTGCTCCCGCTCCCACTCTCGCTCCCGCTCTCGCTCTCGCTCCCGCTCCCGCTCTTTCCTACTGTCTCGCTAAGAATAGCTCTCTTTACTCTCGCTCTCTCCAACTTCCTTGCTACAATTCTCGCTCTCTCCAAGTTTCCTTCAATCTCGCTCTCTTCAGGGATCTCGCGCTTTCTACTCTTGCCAGCCTCAATCTCGCTAGCATCGCTCGCTGGGTTTCTCGCTCTCCAATTCTTCCTTCGATCGCGCAGCTCTCTTCTCAGAATCTCGTTTTTTTCCAATTTTCTTGCTGGTGTGGCTCTCGCTCTCTCTCACTTTCTCGTTCCCGCTCGCTCCCTTAAGATAATGAATAAGTTTCCAATTTCCAATTTATTTATTTTTTATTATTATTTATTTATTTTATTTTTTTTTTTCTAAATTTCCACCCCTTTAAATAAAATTTCGTCCTGCTTATTATTTGATATTAATTTCCTGTATGCGTACAGATCTGGGTCATTACATTCTTCCCTCCTTTAAGAACTTTCGTCCTCGAAAGTTTCTTGGTTCTTAAAAAGATAAGGGTATTTGTCTTTCATCTCTTCTTCTCGTTCCCATGTAGCTTCTTTCACTTGCTGATTTCTCCAGAGAACCTTCACTAAACTTATTTCCCGATTACGAAGCGATTTCTTCTCTTTTGCCAGGATGCAAACCGGAGTCTCCTCATATTCCAAGTTTTCACTTATTTGTAGAGGTTCATAATTTACTATGTGTGATGGGTCAAACACGTATTTTCGAAGCATCGATACATGAAAGATATTATGTATTGTAAAAAGTGTGGGTGGTAATGCCAATCGGTAAGCTACTTGGCCAATACGGTCTAATATTTCAAAGGGTCCAATGAAGTGAGGGCTAAGCTTGCCTTTTCGTCTGAAACGCATAATGCCCTTCATTGGTGCTACCTTTAGAAATACGTGATCTCCTACTTTGAATTCCAGCTCTTTTCGACGGTTATCAGCATAATTCTTTTGTCTACTTTGAGCGGTTCGCATTCTTTCCCGAATTAGCTTAATTGACTCTGATGTTTGCTGCACCAATTCAGGTCCGAGTAGTGTTCGCTCCCCAATTTCATCCCAGTGTACAGGGGATCTGCATTTCTTTCCGTATAAGGCTTCGAAGGGAGCCATACCAATTGTCGCCTGATAACTTTTATTATAAGCAAATTCTATAAGATGTATCTGCGAATCCCATGCTTCAATAAAATCCAAAGTACATGCCCTCAACATGTCTTCTAGGATTTGATTAACTCGTTCTGTTTGGCTATCAGTTTGTGGGTGGAAGGCTGTACTGAAATTTAGTTGTGTGCCCA
>NW_028325329.1:0-40015 GCF_027475165.1 Benincasa hispida
AACCTTTCACAAGTTGTTCGTAATAATAGTTGGGTCAAAAGCTATTTTACCCCTAAGATTACATCTTGCTCCTTAAGTTCCACTGATTCTCTAATGAACAGATGGTTTGTGATCCAATCACTAAATGAGTCTCTCTCAAGCCAATGAGATGGTGGGGCCCCTTTTTCAAGATCCGAAGTCAGCACTTAAGGGAACAACGTCTCCATTATCCCTAAAAGTGGGTAGGAGTGAATTCCATCTTGCACCCTATGTCAATAGCTATCTACCCAGTTTTACCCCTGAAATGGGGCTTATTGAGTCGACGCTATTGAGCTAACCCTCATCCATGCAATCTAAGGATAATCGCGAATAAACAAGAGTTTATAGCTAGATTAGGATTAAGATCAAGTTACTTAGGTCATCACTTTGAAGTAGTTAGTCTTAAACAATAAACAAAATTATAAAGTAAGAGTGACTTATTTCTTGGTTCAATCTTATACAAACTCTTTATACAGGACACTCCCAATTGACCCAACCGTTATTACGAACAACCTGTGAATGGTCGACTTACGGATTATGGTAAAATCAAGTTGACACAAATATATCTACAGTGAGGAGAGTGCAAATATCGAGCTATAGTGGTGTGATTTGATAGTTACGAATACTGATTAATTTGGTCTAAAGAGTTTTAGCCATTTAAATATAAATCATTGGAGCTCATGCTCTGTAGGTCCACAAGGTCACTCTACTAGCTCATAAAACATGACACCTTGAATTAATAAATTGAGTGAATTTGGAATGATATCAATTTGAAGTGTTCAAATTGAATTTCAAATTGAAATTAGGGTTTGAATTTGAATAAGTTCAAATTCAAATTAGGCTTTGTATAATTATATTTGATATAATTAAACGTTTAATTTATCGAAATTAAACAAAATTAGAGAGTTTATAATATTTAGATATTGATTTAAATTTTAATTACATGAATAGGATTCATGTTTAAAACTAGGTGCATGATTAATTTAATATTTTGATATTAAACTGTTATTTAATTAATTAAATATATTAAATTAATTAAAAATCAAATTAATTTTCAATTTCAATTCAATTTGAAAAGTTAAATTTTGATGTTATAAACTTAATTAATTATGAATTAATTAAATCAAATTTTTGTTAATTTTTGAATTAATTAAAATTTGAATTTAAAAATACAAAAAAATTGGCAATTGGATTTGACTGGGATCGTCCCACATTTTCATCAAATTGAGGTGTTCCTCCCATATACACACACAAATCCCATTTTCATACATGCAATTGAAGTGGCCTTGAAATGTCTCCTTCAGTGCCTGCATGAAAAGGGTGGATAAAACACTTCAATTTCTAAGGATCAAAAAGAGGAAAGTTGGAAGAACTAGAGGAAAAAAGTTCCAACTGAGTTCTTTTCCTTCACCTAAGTACCTATCCCTTTCCCTTCGTAAATTCAGCTCAATTGTGAGTTCTACCACTCAAATTCAGGGCTAAGAATAGTAGAGAAGATCTCTTGGTGGTTCACTGTTGAATTGGAGCTATAATCACGAGAATAGTAGCTTGGAATAGGGAGAATTCATCAAAGGTATATTGTTGAGAAACCATCTTCTTAAATTTCTATTTAAGCATGCTTTTAGAACTTAAATTAAATGTAATTAGAGTGCTTATTGATTCTGTTTGCTTCCATTGCATGTTATCTTATCCTAACATTGTCCTTGCTGAAGGATTGACTGAAAATTCAATCAATATAAGTCAATTATGTGACTAGGGTCATTCAGTAAATTTCTCTAAAGACAAATGCCTTATGATCCATGCAGAAATATGATCATCATGACAGATATGTGCTCATCTGACAATCTTTATCTCTAGACTCCTAATGTTTGTTCAGATGTCTGTCACACAGCTCAAAACAATGATCCTTCTCTTTGGCATAAGTGGCTAGGACATGTTAATCTTCACCCTATCAAGAGGGTTATGTCCGAAAAATCCATTCTTGAGATACTCTCCTTATTTAAAAACGGAGATGAAGCGTGTGGTGACTCTCAAGCCGGAAGACAAGTAAGAGTTTCTCATAAGAATGGTCTTACTTGTACTACCAATCGATTCGAATTGCTTCACATGGATCTAATGAGGCCGATGCAAGTGGAAAGCTTGGAGGGGTAAACGATATACATTTTTCTGTG
This sequence comes from Benincasa hispida, assembly GCF_027475165.1. Lineage (NCBI taxonomy): Eukaryota > Viridiplantae > Streptophyta > Magnoliopsida > Cucurbitales > Cucurbitaceae > Benincasa > Benincasa hispida. Next base: position 2,190 of record NW_028325329.1, read on the forward strand.
TTGATGACTTCTCCCAGTTCACGTGGGTGCGCTTTATCAAAGAAAAATTAGACACTTTTCAAGTTTGTCAGATGTTATGTCTCTAACTCCAAATAGAACAAGAGGTACAAATTGTGAGGATCGGAATTATTGATGGTAAAGAGTTCGAAAACTCTCAATTTGAAAAGTTTTGTAACTTATAGGGTATTCAACATGAGTCCTCTTCTTCTATAACCCCTCAATAGATTGGTGTTATTGAAAGGAAGAATCACACTCTTTAGGAAATGGAAAGGACTATGTTGCATGAAATTTAAAAAGTTCGCAATCCAAATGTTAAGTATTTTCATGTGTTTTGGAGTACCTGCTATATTCTAACAAATCGAGATTCTAGAAAGAAATGAGATACCAAAGCGGATGAAGGTATTCTTTTAAGGTACTTGTGTAATAGTCATGTTTATCGTGTGTCTTTAACAAGGGCACTTGAAATGTTCTAGAACCCATCAACGTCATAGTTGATGACTTACAAAATACTGATCATTCCTATAAAGATGAAGATCACGGTGGGTACTCTTTATGTTGATCCTGATGCTGGTGACATTAGTTCTCCCATTCCATCGTGCAATACTGTGTGTGAAAGTGATAATTCTGAACCGGTTGGTATTGTGAACTAAGTGTTAATTATATCTAGTCGTGCTTAAAGGAATCATCCTCTCAGTATAATTGGTGAGTTAAATACAGGTACTTGTACTCCAAAAAAAGAAAAAAGTGGACTATCTCTGATTGGAACATATGTTTCACCTCTCCTATCAAGCCAAAGAACGTTAATTAGGCTCTGAAAGACGAGTTCTAGATGAATGCTATACATGAAAAGTTAAGTCAGTTTCGAAGAAATGAGGTATGAGAATTCCTTCGTCCACAAAAATGCAAATTTTATTGGAACAAAATGGATCTTCAAAAATAAATCCAATAAACATGGAACTGTTACTTTCAATAAGGCTTGGCTTGTTGCTCAGGAATACATTCATGTGGAAGTGTTGATTTTGATGAAACCTTTTCCCCTATGGCTCGGTTGGAGGCTATTCGTCTACTTCTTCTATGTTAAAAGCACCTTTCTGAATGGTGTGCTAAATGAAAAGGTTTATGTTGAACAACCGAAAGGGTTTACAGACCTATTATGTCCTTAACATATGTACAAACTTAGAAAAGCTTTGTATGGTTAAAGCAAGGCTCAAGGGCTATGTATGGAGATTAACAAAATTCTTGCTATAGAAAGGATAGATTTTATAATCAACTAGATATATGTTGATGATATTGTAATTAGAGGATCACGATAGTCTCTTATAAATCAATTTATTGATCAAATGAAAGCTAAATTCGAAATGAGCATGGTGAGGGAGCTAATAAATTTTCTTGGTCTTCAAGTCAAACAACTCCATTATGGGATATTTATATCGCAAAGTATCCCAAAATTTTTCTTTAAAAGTTTGGCCATGAAAAAACTATTCCCAAACTCACTCTAGCCCCAACTCATGCAAAACTTACCAAAGACCCGATGCTGAAAATGTTGATGAAAGCTTATACAAAAGAATGATTGGAAGTTTTCTTTATTCGTTAGTCAGTCGTCTAGAGATTACTTATACTATAGACATTTGTGTTAGATATTAATCTAATTCGAAGACAAGTTATTTGAAAAATGTTAAATATGTTCTCAAATACATCAGTGGGACAATAGACTATGGCCTTCTTTATTTCTTCTGATTCTAATGGAGTTCTTGTAGGATATTGCGAAGCTAATTGGGTTGGAAATTTAGAAGATAGAAAAAGCACCTCCAGGGAATGTTTCTTCCTAGGAAACAATCTCATATCTTGGTTCAGCAAGAAGCAAAACTGTGTTTCCTTGTGAACTATTGAAGTTGAATATATAGCTCTTGATAGTATTTGTACCAAAATCCTACAGATGAAACAGAAGCTTCAGAAGTATGTCGTTGCCTAAGATGTCATGACCTTGTTTTGTGACAACATGAGTGCTATCCACATGTTCAAAAATCATGTTTAACATAGCAGGACTAAGCACATTGATATCAGCACCACTTCATCAGAGAACTTGTCAAGTCTAAGGTTATATCTTTTGAACATGTAAGTACTAATAAACTAATTGTGGACATCTTTACCAAATTGCTGGATGTTTCTTAGTTTGAATCCTACATGTTGCTCTTGGGGTGTGCTGAATTGATTTATAGAAATTAATTGCTGTTTTGGTAAGTGGAGAGATTTGGGTCAAAGTTCAAATTTACCAACCCATAGTTAATTCTCACCATATTTCATTTTATGTGGTTTACTCTTTAAATTCGATTTTCTTTCCTCTTCACTAGTGGTTTAATCCTCAAATGGTTGTGGTGTTGGTTTTTGTCGTATTTCTCTGATCATGTTGAGTTCAACTGTCTACCTATATTTTTTTCTCCAGCACTACTTTTCCTCATGGTCAATATTGTTGGGCTTGCTTCTTTATATTCGTTGAATTCAGCCTAGATGATGAAAACTTCTATGGCCTTTCTTTGTTGATCTAAACGTGAGCCCAGTTTTTTTGCCCCAAAATTACTTTTGTTTGGTAGACAACTTGGCTATTAAATGCCCACGATTTTTCAGCTGATGCTTTACACGTGGTTTGAACCACTGCTCTTTGTCTGATGGAAATGAAAGAAAAAATGTTTTCTGATGGGTGATTAATATAGAATTAATTTTCTTTCTCTCTCTTTTACTCTCTGGTTCTCTTGTTCTCTGCCTTCTGAATTCCTTACAATTTCTTCTAACCCTAATGTCTTCTTGTTTGATCTGTGCAACTGCTTTGAGTAAACAATGGAAGAATCATGCAATCGTGTAGACGATGGAAGATGAAAATGGAGAACGACCATGCAATCATGTAGACGACGGAAGAAGAAAATGAAGAACAACCATTCAATCGTATAGATGATGAGAAGAAAGGGAAGGAGATACACAACGATATACGTGGTTCGGATTATTGAAGCCTACGTCCACGGGAAGGAGAGAGTTTTATTAAGAGCTAAATCACAGATTCTTCCTTTTACAAATTTTCAAGTTCTTCTTGAAGCTAAATATGTTGTTGTATCTACAAAATTTGTAAATGATGAATATTTATACTAATTTCTGATACAAGTAGTTATAATAACTAACTGTAAAAGTTAAAGAAATGTGAAATAGTTCTTGAATGTTGAATGCTTGAGCTTATATTCTTCAAATACTCGAAGTGATACTCATACTTCTGGAAAGCGAATGGAAATACTGAAGCAAAAGGTTAATAAAAAACGATATGTTAGTTCGAATGTCTCGCTGGCTAGGGCAGACATTCTCGATGCTTCCATTGAAGAATCCTCTTTCAAGCGATCTTGCTAGGACTCGTTTCTTTCTAATATCCCTTCCAAGAGATTAAGAAAGTCTGTTGAAGATGTGCCTATTGTCTAACCCTTTTTGCATGTTGGTGATTCCAGTCAGTCGGAGCCCCTTATCATTCACCTTCTTTCTATGGTTTTGTGGGATGGTTCTATTGTGAAGAATGCTAACCATGATGAGACTAAGCCTCTAGTAAGCTCCACTGATGTCTGGAATTTGTTGAGTACCTTTGTTGCTAAATAGGGTGCAACAGTTCTCTCTATCCTTCACTCTTCTGATTTTGAATATGATATTCCTCTTTCTTGTAGTGTTGGGCCTGAATCTGTTAGTGATTTTGTTGTTCCTCCCGATACGACTAACCCTGTAATGTTGTTGATACTAATGTTATTGCTTCTGATATTGATAATGTTATTTTTGGTTCTTCTCATGTTATCTCTTTGGTTGATGCTGAGATGATCTCTAATAGTTTCCAAGATGTTTCTTACGTTCTTCATATAAAAAAGAACTCCCCCTAAGAAGAAAAGCCCTGACTTTGAATCTGACCCTTCTATGTAGATTTATGTCTCTAGCAATGAAGAAGACATTGCCTTTGTTAAGAACAAGCCTCGCATAAAAGTTGTTCATCATAAAATTCCTCCTAATATTCCTTCTGTTCCTATCGATGGGATATCCTATCATAGCGAAGACAATGTTCTGCAATAGAAGTATGGGATGCAATGACATATTGCTGATGAGAAGGTTATGTCTGATCAAACCATGTTCTATTTGGAAATTATGGACCTTCTTCATTGTGTTGGGCTTCTCAAAATTGTTGTGGACCTCTGTCCCTTTTATCCTCAATTGATCAGTGAGTTCATCGTTAATCTTCCTTCAATGTTCAATTATCCCAGTTCTTCTATTTATCAAAAGGTCCATATTATTGGAACTTATTTTACCATTTCTCTTGTTGATATTAATGATTATCTAGGGCTTGTTCATTCCCCCTCCTCTTACTGAGCCTCATCCCTCCATTAAGGATATTGTTGTTGAGCTTACAGGTGGTACTTGGTCTAAGTGGCCTTCATCTGCTCAATTGTATGCCTCCACGCTCAGTGTGAAGTATGCTATTTTGTTTTGAATTGGCATTGCTAATTGGTATCCTTTGACTCATGGGTCCAGTCTTTCTCCTTCTTTGGCCAATCTTCTGTATCAGACTGGAACTTTCTCTACTTTTGACTTTGGGGTGCTTTCATATAATCAACTTTTTCACCATGTTGACTTCTTTGCAATCAAGCTGCTATCTGTTTACCAGACTTATTCCCTAGTATCTTGTTGTCTCAATACCTAGCCATTCTTGGTCCCAATGATGCTCGAGGCCCTACTCCCAACTTTCTTAATCTCAATTACAAGATTTTTAGGGTACACATGTCCCCGACACTGTGCACAACGTCCATCCTCTTAAGAGTTCTAACATTCCTCTCCCTAAGGATTTGGAGGTTCTGGGAGGTTGATTATTGATTTCTATTGAGCTTGGGACTCGCATTTTTCGCATTATGACCTCTGAGTCTCATACATTGAGCACTATTATTCATGATCTGACTAATCGTTAAGCTGAAATTGATGCATTGGTCCATCTTTTAAGTACATCGCTTCCGCAATCTGATGATGCTTCATCTTCCCAGCCCATGCCGTCTGATTGATTTTCTTCTTGAAAAAAGGGGAAGATGATTGATTGTTGATTGTTATGGTGGTTATTCTGTTTTTGAGTTGTTCCTGTTCTCTTCTCTTTTTTGTTGTTGTTGATGTTCAGGATGTATATCGAAATCTATTTTGATTAATATTGAAATGGTGTGTTTTTGTTTTTCTCGTCCTCGTGTATTTGGTTGGTTTTCCAATAAAAGAAAACCTTATATCAAAGGGACAACTTGTTATGGTGTTGGTTGGCTGATAATATTTTCTTGTATTTTGTTGGATATTTTTTCTCTGACTTGGTACCGGTATTCTTTTCTTATTGGTGGCAAATTTGCTGGGGTGATCTTTCATTTTTTGGTTTGTTGTCGTTGGTGGCTTTTTTACCGAGACTTGCTTTTATTTGTACCTTCTGTATGGTTTTAGGGCAAGTTGTATTCTTGCTATTGTAGACTATTTCATTGTAATTCAAAAGGATTTCGTGTGTTCGGTGTTGTTGTTTAATCAAAGTAAAAAGCATGATGGTTCTTTGAAACATGGGTCGATTGTGAAACCCGGATTTCTATTTTCCTTAATTAAGCAAGTGATAAAAAGAATTAATTAAGTGAATGTCAAATCCTAAGTTAAGGGGAAGGAAATTTCTAAGTGTTAAGTAGATTTTCCTTGAATAATTTAAGTTGATCTTTAATTGGTAAAATTGTAATGAAATTTGTATAATAAGTACGTTGATGAGAAAGTTAGTGTGGAATGGTGAAAGAAGGAATGAGGATTTGAAAAAGAAAAATATGGAAATTGAGTTTGGGAAATTTGGGGAAAAAATTGGCTATGGAAAATTTATGTGAAATGCGTGTTGTGCATAAAGCACTAGAAGGCAAGTGACTAATGGCACAATCGTGTAGAAATTGCACAGAGACGAACAATGTTCGAAGTGGCTAAGAGCGAGATCGTTGAGAGTGAGATCAGCAAGATCGATGAAGCGAGATCATTGAGATTGAGACCAGCGAGATCATTGAGAGCAAGATTTTGAGCTAGGAAGTTGGAGAGAAAATGGGAGAGAGCGAGATTGGAGAGAAAGTTGGAGAGGAACTGGAAGAGAGTGAGATTGGAGAGAAAGTTGGAGAGAGCGAGAGTGGAGAGAAAAGTTGGAGAGAAACTGGAAGAGAGCGAGATTGGAGAGAAAATGGGAGAGAAAGTTGGAGAGAGCGAGATTTTGAGCAAGAAAGTGGAAAAGAGCGACACTGTCGAGAGTGGAGAGAGCGACACTGCCGAGAGCGAAAAGAGCGAGAGCACCTATGCGTTAGCCTTGCTTTTTTCGATTCGAACGTCACGCCCACGCCTCGCCTATACATTGAACGGCCGAGCAAGCTTCTGGGCGATGTATTTGGACGCGTTGGGGTGGATTATGCATTTAAAAACCCTAATTTGAATACAAGCAAATCTTGAAGATGTAAGGGCAAACGTCAATTAAAATTTAGGTGTCTGATTAAGAGAAATTCTTAAACTCTAAGAAATTGTGTTGGATGCGTTTGAGAAGAACACATTGAACCAAGGTGAAGTCAGCTTACGTTGATAAAGGGAGGATTAAACATTTGGCCATGCAGCCAAGTAGGTGCTGTCATTCCCATGAGCAATTTGAACGCCTATAAATAGGGAGTTGGGATTTCATTTTCAAATCACACAAAAATCATAAATTTCATAGAGAAAGTAGAGGGCAGTGAGGGTTCAGAGGAATGTGTCAACTTTGGACAAGGAGATCTCCCAATCTACTCATGCGTTTGGAGTGATTCCAAATCCATCCGAAAGATCTGAAAGTCTAGCTTTCAGGGGCTGCCAGAGGGAAACACGCAAAGAAACCGGGCTAGAGATTGAAAAGAAGGCAGGTGGGTCAGACTGTCGAATCAGTCTGAGCCAGTCTTGAACATTCTGTGATTCCGGCCTAACCACGAGAAGTTCTGAGCTGAAATGTTAGGGTAAGCTTCCTGAGACATTTTAGAATAAGTTTGTTGAAGGAAGTATTTCAAAATAAGGTTCAGAACTATATGTAATCTAAGCTGTAAGTTGAATATGGATTCTAGGGATGAAAAAGAGCCCGAGGAGACACTAGAGTGAAAAGCTCCTAAGAAATCAAGGTGAGTGGCTAAAATGTTTTCGAACTAAAATGTTTTTAAGCTGTTTTGGAACATTTACAGAAAGCATATTTGCGAAAATAATTCTCATGCCTACTAGTTTTATGAAGTGGTTTCCAAGCAAGTTTGAATTGTGAGTTGAACGCATGCTTACTGTTGCACAACTATCTACATGTGTGTATGCATTTTATCCAGCATGCATTGCCAACTTTAAAGCCATGTTGTACATGTGTTATACAGTACATGCTTTAAAGAAAAAAGTTGTTTATAAATAGTTTTGGTAAAATACGATGCCGAAGTACAAGGAGAAGGCATCCACCCAACTAGATACTGAAGTACAAGGAGAAGGTATCTATTGGTACTGAAGTACATTTGAGAAGGTACCAAGCCAACGGGATACTGAAGTACGTTGGAGAAGGTATCCTAGTAGCTCGATACTAAAGTACAAGGAGAAGGTATCTGAGCAGTAGTACCTAATGTGGCCCACAGGTGAATAAAGTCAGAGATTGAGCAAAAGGGTTCTCTCTGGACTAGTAGTTGGTGTTGGGATTATTTTACCAGTTATACAGTACTTTGATTTGAGAAATGATTTTACTGTTTTATGTTTAAAACAGCTTTATATAATTTACGCTTGGAAAATATTTATGCTGCAAAAGTTTATATTTCAGATAAAACTATTTTATGAAATTATGCATGAGAATTTACTATGTTTTCTCGGTCACTCACTGGGCGTAAGCTCACCCCGTTTTCAAATGTTTTGTTTTCCCCCCCACAGGTAGCGGTCAAATCCTCTGAAGATAGCTCTGCGTCTGCTCTGCCACTAAAGGACCAAAAGACTTGTAACCGTTTGCTAGGTGTTACTATTAATATTGTACACATGTTACTATTGTTCATATAGGGACTAGGGTTTGTGGGTTTTGGGACTTGTAAATCTAGTGTTGTAATGACTCTAAACATATTATGTTTCTAAGTTAATAAATTGTGGGCCTAAAGACGTCCCGTTGTATATGCATTATAATTGGTATCAGAGTTATTCCGCATGAGTTATTAGGCAGTAAGTGTTAGCCTAAGGGTTGGTAAATGCTTGCAGTCACGCCTTTCTCTAGGCTAAGAAGGTGGTCTGGGGCGGGGTGTGAGTTTGGTATTAGAGCATAAGTTTTTGGGACAATTGAGGAATTAGTTTATACCAGCTTGGTATCCAGTATAAGTTTCTGGGAAGGTTAAAGAGTTAGCTATACCAGTTTGGTATCAGAACAAAGGTTTACGTAAAACCTGGGAAAAGGTTGAGTGTAAAGTCTAAGTTGATACCAGCTTGGTATTAAAGGATGGGTTATACGTGGGAAAGATTTAAGCTAGCTTAGTACTAAAACATAAGACTTTGGGTGAAAGAGAGAGTTCATGCACTAGATCAAGTCCCATAGATAAGTCTCTAACATGTGTACCTAATAAATAGGCAAAGATGCTGAGAAGAAGTGGCAAGCAGAGCAAGCAGACTGAGGAGAGGAATGTTGACCCTACCAGCGGAGGTCCTAAAGTTAGACGGGACCCAGATCCGAAGGGGAAAAGAGTTAGAAACTCAGTAGAGTAGGAAGCAACTTCTGCAAACGAGTCGAGTACACCAAGGGTAGGTGTAGAACCCCAGATGGAGGATCGAGTATTCGATAGAATCACTCAAAGATTAGCGACGAGTGTAGGATCGATTCAAAATGATCTAGAAAAGAAATTCGACGTCGAGAGGCTGAAAGCTTTAGGAGCCACGATGTTCGATGAAGCCACAGATCTAGTAGATGTTGAGATCTGGTTGGATTTGATTGAGAAGTGTTTTAAGGTTATGAGGTGCCTTGAGGAATGTAAGGTCGAGTTAGCGGCATTCTTGCTGCTGCAAAAGGGGCTGAGAAATGGTGGAAAGTGATAGAGGCTAGAAGGGGTAGTTTAGAAACTATGACTTGGTCTGAGTTCAGACAAGTATTCGAAGATAAATACTACCCTAGTTCTTTTAAAGAAGCGAAGAGGGAGGAATTCCTTAGGCTAACTTAGGGAGTAATGACGGTTGCTGAGTATGAACAAAGATTTACTGAGTTATCTCAGTATGCCCTGCCGAACATCGCAAAAGAGAAGGAGAGGTGTAGGAGATTTGAGAATGGCCTAAGAAGAAAAATGCATACACCCGTTACCTCTACATCTAATTGGGTGAATTTCACTCAGTTAGTGGAGACCGCTATACGAGTAGAGCAGAGTGTAGTGAGAGTAGATATACTCCAGCCAGGTGAAGGACAGTTTAAGATGCCTGGAGAAACGAGAAGCAAGAGTTTTAGACTCGTGTTCTCTGGAAAGTCGGGTATGAGGAGTTTTAAAGGCATGAGCCAACAAAGTTCAAGTCGTAAGAGGTCAAGACCTGCAGCTGGACTGAGTGGTAGATCGGTATTAGGTCGCGCTAGCGAGTTAGTAGCTAGTACGGAGAGGAAACCACTTTGTGTAAACTGTGGTAGGCCTCATACAGGAGTATGTTATGGTAATAGGAATGTGTATTTCCAGTGCGGACAAGCTGGGCATTTCAAGAGAGAATGTCCTCAGCTAGGTCATGGAGCACAAAATGAGCAAAGAGGAGTTACCCAGACTGTAAACCAACTTAGAACGACCGGAACTAGAGGTGAGGGATCTGGTGTAGCTAAGCAGAAAGGGGTAACTGGACGACCCCAACAGCAATCGCAGCAGCAACAAGGTAGAATGTACGCTATGACACACCAGGAAGCAGAAGAGGCTTCAGATGTCGTAACTGGTATGATAACTTTATGTAATCAATTCGCTTATGCATTATTTGATCCTAGTGCTATGCACTCATTCATATCTAGCATGTGTGCATTACATATAGATAGAATGCCTGAGTGTATGAATGATGATTTGTTTATCTCTACGCCTATAAGAGATACTCTAGTTGTACATAAGTATTACAGGAATTTTGAAGTAACTATTGGAAATCAGAGTTTTTGGGTTGACTTGATTCCATTAGAATTACTAGAGTTTGATGTTATCCTAGGTATGGATTTCCTAAGTAAACACTATGCCACTATGGATTGTTTTAAGAGAGAAATAGTGTTTAGGAAGCCAGGTGAAAAAGAAATAACCCTGGTGGGAAGTAAAAGAATACTTCCAGGAAGTTTAATATCAGCAGTAAAGGCTAGGAAGTTGTTGAGTAAAGGATGTGAAGCCTATTTAGCCTATGTAGCAGTTTCATAGGATAAGAAACTGAAACCTGAGAATGTACCTATGGTACAAGAATTCTTAGATGTATTCCCTGAAGAATTACCAGGTTTACCACCTGATAGGGAAATGGAATCTACTATTGAGTTAATTCCTGGTACCGCACCTATATCCCAGGCACCATATAGGATAAGGGGTACATTAGATCCAGTGTATCACCTTGAGGAGTGCCAGTCTTGTTTGTTAAGAAGAAATATGGTACTTTTAGATTATGCATAGACTATAGACAGTTGAATAAAGTGACCATTAAGAATAAGTACCCATTGCCTCATATAGATGATCTCTTCGATTAGTTAAAGGGAGCAACAGTGTTCTCTAAGATAGATTTGAGGTCAGGCTATCACCAGTTGAAGGTGAAAGACACAGATATTCCTAAAACTGCATTCAGAACTAGGTATGGACATTTTGAGTTCCTAGTAATGCCGTTTGGATTAACAAATGCTCCTGCGGTATTTATGGACTTGATGAATAGGATATCCATTCTTATCTGGATCAGTTTGTGATAGTATTTTAGATGACATACTAGTGTATTCCAGTAGTGCGGAAAAACACAAAGAACATCTAAGGATGGTATTACAAACTTTAAGAGAAAAGAAGTTATATGCCAAATTTAGTAAGTGTGATTTTTGGTTAAATCAAGTCATATTTCTTGGGCATATAGTTTCAGCTGACAGAGTTAGTGTTGATTCCCAAAAGATAAAAGCAGTAGTTAATTGGGAACGACCCCTAAATGTAATCGAAGTACGCAGTTTTCTGGGTTTAGCAGGTTATTATAGTAGATTCATGGAGGGTTTCTCTAAGATAGCCCTTCCATTGACAAACTTGAGTAGAAAAGATGCGAAGTTTGAATGGTCGCCAGAATGCGAGCATAGTTTCCAAGTGTTGAAGCAAAGGTTAGTATCAGCACTAGTATTAACTCTACCTACACCAGGTAAAGAGTTTGAGGTCCATTGTGACGCATCTCGACAAGGGTTAGGATGTGTGCTGATGTAGGAGGGAAAAGTGGTAGCTTACGCTTCTCGACAGTTAAAGAAGCATGAATGTAACTACCCTACACACGATTTAGAGTTATCAGCAGTTGTGTTAACTCTAAAGTTGTGAAAACATTACCTATTTGGTGAGCGTTGTCATATATTCACGGATCATAAGAGTCTAAAGCATATCTTTGATCAGAAGGAACTAAACTTGAGACAGAGAAGATGGCTCGAATTGATAAAAGACTATGATAGTACAATTGACTATCACCCAGGTAAAGCAAATGTGGTAGCTGATGCTCTAAGTCGAAAAATCGGATCAGCTAGAGCTAGTATCAATTCAGTGAAGGGTACACTAATTCATGAGTTGTATAATGCTAGGGCAACATTATCAATCGGTCAGAAAGGAGGATTATTAGCTTTATTTCAAGTGCGTCCTACTCTTGAAGAAAATATTCTACATCAGCAGTTAAAAGATTCTGATCTTCAGAAGTTAGTTGAAGAAGTAGATAAAGGATTGAGGACGGGCTATCAATTAAGAGCTGACCAAATGCTACTAAAGGGGGGTAGAATATGCGTACCTAAAAATCTACCCAGGAAGGTAAGTGTGAATTTAAGTGATTCTCATTTAGTATTGGAGATACAAATGTGTATGTGGTAGATAGTTTGGTTCAAAATCTAGCTTAGAGATAGCTAGGTGAGGTACCATTGGATAAACTAAGGAATTGATATCAGAGTAGTGCAGTGGAAGCGTGGTAATAGACAAGGTTATAGGAGGTTACAACAGTGGTTGTTGTGAAACCTTAAACCAGAGTTAGTTCGAGTAAATTTTGAGGATGAAATTTTCTTAAGGGGGAAGTAAATGTGAAACCCCGATATATATTTTCCTTACTTAAGCAAGTGATAAAAGGAATTAAGTAAGTGAAAGTTAAATCCTAAGTTAAGGGGAAGGAAATTTCTAAGTGTTAAGTAGATTTTCCTTGAATAATTTAAGTTGATCTTTAATTGGTAAAATTGTAATGAAATTTGTATAATAAGTACGTTGATGAGAAAGTTAGTGTGGAATGGTGAAAGAAGGAATGAGGATTTGAAAAAGAAAAATATGGAAATTGAGTTTGGGAAATTTGGGAAAAAAATTGGCTATGAAAAATTTATGTGAAATGCGTGTTGTGCATAAAGCACTGGAAGGCAAGTGACTAATGGCACAATCGTGTAGAAATTGCACGGAGACGAACAATGTTCGCAGTAGCTAAGAGCGAGATCGTTGAGAGTGAGATCAGTGAGATCGTTGAGATCGAGACCAACGAGATCATTGAGAGTAAGATTTTGAGCTAAAAAGTTAGAGAGAAAATGGGAGAGAGCGAGATTGAAGAGAAAGTTGGAGAGGAACTGGGAGAGAGCGAGATTGAAGAGAAAATGGGAGAGAAAGCTGGAGAGAGCGAGAGTGGGGAGAAAAGTTGGAGAGAAACTGGGAGAGAGCGAGATTAGAGAGAAAATGGGAGAGAAAGTTGGAGAGAGCAACACTACCGAGATTGAAGAGAAACTAGGAGAGAAGGTTGGAGAGAAACTTGAAGAGAGAGCGAGATTTTGAGCGAGAAAGTGGGAGAGAGCGACACTGTCGAGAGTGGAGAGAGCGACTCTACCGAGAGCGGAAAAAGCGAGAGCGCCTATGCGTTAGCCTTGCTTTGTCCGATTCGAACGTCACGCCCATGCCTCGTCTATGCATTGAACAACTGAGCAAGCTTCTGGGCGATGTATTTGGATGCGTTGGGGTGGATTATGCATTTAAAAACCCTAATTTGAATACAAACAAAGCTTGAAGACGTAAGGGCAAACGTCAATTAAAATTTAAGTGTCCGATTAAGAGAAATTCTTAAACCCTAAGAAATTGTGTTGGATGCGTTTGGGAAGAACACATTGAACCAAGGTGAAGTCAGCTTACGTTGATAAAGGGAGGATTAAATATTTGGCAATGTAGCCAAGTAGGTGCTGTCAATCCCACGAGCAATTTGAATGCCTATAAATAGGGAGCTGGGATTTCATTTTCAAATCACACAAAAATCATAAATTTCGTAGAGAAAATAGAGGGCAGTGAGGGTTCAGAGGAATGTGTCAACTTTGGACGAGGAGATCTCCCAATCTACTCGTGTGTTTGGAGTGATTCCAAATCCATCTGAAAGATCTGAAAGTCTAGCTTTCAGAGCGGGCTGCCGGAGGGAAACTATGAACCCCGAATCCCAATTTTACACTTAAGTGTGTTTTCTTATTTAAATTCTCTTAATTTTCCACTTAATTGTGTGTATTTAAATTTGTATAAATAAGTTGAGTAGGTTTATGAGAAAGTTAGTGTGGAAGGGTGAAGAAGGAATGAGGATTTGAAAAGAAAAATATGGAATTGAGTTGGGAAAGTTGGGGGAAAATAATAAGTAGGTTGAGCTAGTGTGGAATAATATGAAAATTAAGTTTGGAAAATTTGGGGAAAAATTCGGATAAGTATGGAGAAATTAGGTGAAGTACGGAGTAAGGAATTAAGGAAAAATATAGAAAATATTATTTTGGAATTATCCTGGAAGATCCGTATAAAAATATCATTAAGTGGTGAGTAAACGGGTAAAAAAAATATACGGGGAACATTTGTCACAGTAGCTAAGGATTGGATAGAAAATTTGGAGAGAAAGATGGAGAGAGCGAGATCATTGAGATCGAGACCAGCGAGATTGGAGAGGAAATGGGAGAGAGTGGGATTGAATAAAAGATGGAAGAAAGCGAGACCAGCGAGAAAGCTGGAGAGAACGAGAGTGGAGAGAAAAGTTGGAGAGAAAGCTGAAGAGAGCGAAAGAGAGAGCTGACCAGCGAGATTGCTGGAGAGAGCGAGACCAGCGAGACCAGCGAGAAAGTGGGAGAGAGCGACACTGCCGATAGTGGAGTGAGCGACACTGCAGAGAGTGAAAAGAGCGAGAGCGCCTATGCGTTAGCCTTGCTTTGTCCGATTCGAACGCCACGCCCACGCCTCGCCTATGCAATGAACGGCCAAGCAAGCTTCTGGGCGATGTATTTGGACGCATTGGGGTGGATTATGCATGTAAAAACCCTAATTTGAATACAAACAAAGCTTGAAGACGTAAGGGCAAACGTCCATTAAAATCTAGGTGTCCAATTAAGAGAAATTCTTAAACCCTAAGAAATTGTGTTGGATGCGTTTGGGAAGAACACATTGAATCAAGGTCAAGTCAGCTTACATTGATAAAGAGAAGACTAAACATTTGGCCATGCAGCCAAGTAGGTGCTATCAATCCCACAAGAAATTTGAACGCCTATAAATAGGGAGTTGGGATTTCATTTTCAAATCGCACAAAAATCATAAATTTCGTAGAGAAAGTAGAGGGCAATGAGGGTTCAGAGGAATGTGTCAAATTTGGACGAGGAGATCTTCCAATCTACTCGTGCATTTGGAGTGATTTCAAAGCCATCTGAAAGCTCTGGAAGTCTAGTTTTCAGAGTAGGGTGCGGAGGAAAAGGCTCAAAAGAACTGGGCTGGAGGTTGAGAAGAAGGTAGAAGGGTCAGACTGTCAAATCAGTCTGGGCCAGTCTTGAAGATTTTGATATTCTGGCCAAACCACGAGGAATTCTGAGCTGAACGTTTTGAGTAATATTCCTAAGACATTTTAGAATAAGTTTGTAGAAGGAAGTATTTCCAAATAAGGTTCGGAACTATGAGTAATCTAAGTTGTAATTTGAATCTGGATTCTAGGGGTGAAAATGGGACCCGAGGAGCTACTAGAGTGAAAAGTTCCTAAGAATTTGAGGTGAGTGGCTAAAATGTATTCGAACTAAAACGTTTTTAAAATGTTTTGATTAAAAATGTTTTACAGAAAGCATGTTTGCAAAAATAATTCTCATGCCTACTAGTTTTATAAAGTGGTTTCCAAGCAAGTTTGAATTGTGATTTGAACGCATGCATATTGTTGAAAAACTATTTACATATGTTGATTTTATCCAGTATGCGTTATCATCTTTAAAGCCATGTTTTATATGTGTTATAATGTACATGCTTTAAAGAGAAAAGTTGTTTATAAATAGTTTTGGTAAAATGCGATGCCGTAGTATAAGAAGGCATCCACCCAACTAGATACTGAAGTATAAGGAGAAGGTATCTATTGGTACTGAAGTACGTTTGAGAAGGTACGAAGCCAACGGGATACTGAAGTACGTTAGAGAAGGTATCCTAGTAGCTCGATACTGAAGTACAAGGAGATGGTATCTGAGCAGTAGTACCTAATGTGGCCACAGGTGAATAAAGTCAGAGATTGAGCAAAAGGGTTCTCTCTGGACTAGTAGTTGATGTTGGAATTATTTTACCAGTTATATAGTACTTTGATTTGAGAAATGATTTTACTGTTTTATGTTTAAAACAACTTTATATAATTTACACTTGGAAAATATTTATGCTGCAAAAGTTTATATTTCAGATAAAACTTTTTTCTGAAATTATGCATGAGAATTTACTATATTTTCTTGGTCACTCACTGGGCGTAAGCTCACCCCATTTTCAAATGTTTTTGTTTTTCCCCCCCACAGGTAGCGGTCAAATCCTCTGAAGACAGCTCAGTATCTGTTCTGCCACTAAAGGACCAAAAGACTTGTAACCGTTTGCTAGGTGGTTACTGTTAATATTGTACACATGTTACTATTGTTCATATAGGGACTAGGGTTTATGGGTTTTGGGACTTGTAAATCTAATGTTGTAAATACTTTAAACATATTAAGTTTCTAAGTTAATAAATTGTGGGCCTAAAGACGTCCCGTTGCATATGAATTATAATTGGTATCAGAGTTATTCTCCAAGAGTTATTAGGCAGTAAGTGTTAGCCCAAAGGTTGGTAACTGCTGCAGTCACGCCTTTCTCTAGGCTAAGAAGGTGGTCTGGGGCGGGGTGTGACAGAAACACGCATAGGAACCGGGCTGGAGATTGAAAAGAAGGCAGAAGGGTCAGACTGTCGGATCAGTCTGGGCCAATCTTGAAGATTCTGTGATTCCGGCCAAACCACAAGGAGTTCTAAGCTGAAATGTTAAGTAAGCTTCTTGAGACATTTTAGAATAAGTTTTTAGAAGGAAATATTTCAAAATAAGGTTCAGAACTATATGTAATCTAAGCTGTAAGTTGAATCTGGATTCTAGGGATGAAAAGGAGCCCGAGGAGACACTAGAGTGAAAAGCTCCTAAGAAATCAAGGTGAGTGGCTAAAATGTTTTCGAACTAAAATGTTTTTAAGCTGTTTTGGATTACAACATTTACAGAAAGCATATTTACCAAAATAATTCTCATGCCTACTAGTTTTATGAAGTGGTTTCCAAGCAAGTTTGAATTGTGAGTTGAACGCATGCCTATTGTTGCAAAACTATCTACATTTTTGTATGTATTTTATCCAGCATGCGTTGCACACTTTAAAGCCATGTTGTACATGTGTTATACTATACATGTTTAAAGAGAAAAGTTGTTTATAAATAGTTTTGGTAAAATACGATGCCGAAGTACAAGGAGAAGGCATCCACCCAACTAGATACTGAAGTATAAGAAGAAGGTATCTATTGGTATTGAAGTACGTTGGAGAAGGTACCAAACCAACGGGATACTGAAGTATGTTGGAGAAGGTATCCTAATAGCTCGATACTGAAGTACAAGGAGAAGGTATCTGAGCAGTACTACCTAATGTGGCCACAGGGGAACTAAGTCGGAGATTGAACAAAAGGGTTCTCTCTGGACTAGCAGTTGGTGTTGGGATTATTTTATCCATTATACAGCACTTTGATTTGAGAAATGATTTTACTGTTTTATGTTTAAAATAGCTTTATATAATTTACGCTTGAAAAATATTTATGCTGCAAAAGTTTATATTTCAGATAAAACTATTTTCTTAAATTATGCATGAGAATTTACTATGTTTTCTCGGTCACTCACTGGGCGTAAGCTCACCCCGTTTTCAAATGTTTTTTTTCCCCCCCCCCCCCCCCCACATAGGTAGCGGTCAAATCCTCTGAAGATAGCTCTGCGTCTACTCTGCCACTAAAGGACAAAAGACTTGTAACCATTTGCTAGGTGGTTACTGTTAATATTGTACACATGTTACTATTGTTCATATAGGGACTAGGGTTTGTGGGTTTTGGGACTTGTAAATCTAGTGTTGTAATGACTCTAAACATATTATGTTTCTAAGTTAATAAATTGTGGGCCTAAAGATGTCCCGTTGCATATGAATTATAATTGGTATCAGAGTTATTCCGCAAGAGTTATTAGGCAGTAAGTGTCATCCCAAGGGTTGGTAACTGCTGCAGTCACGCCTTTCTCTAGGCTAAGAAGGTGGTCTGGGGCGGGGTGTGACATCGATTAAGTAGTTTTGCTATGGTAGAGTGCTGGTTGAGCATTCCTTCAACTAGCATGTTAAAAGAGGGTGAAATGGTTGTTGTGGCATCGAATTTAAAAAAAGCCTAAATTTGTAGCTTATCATAAGCAGTATCAGTGTTAGGGGGAGCCTAACTTACTCGCTAGCATTTGATTGTGAGTAAACTGACTTTATGTAGTCTTAGTTGAAGCGTATTTTGTAAAACCTAAGTTATATTCTAGTGGATTTCTTTTCACCTAGGCGGAATGTCTCTCAGACGTATGTATGAATTCATAGAACTGGGTTCCGCCTAGTTTGGATTCATAGAACGGAATGTCTCTCAGACATAGGTGTGATTTCATAGAACGGAATGTCTTTCAAATAACATTATTGTGACTCACTCGTTTACTTTTTTGGCTTTAACTTGTGAAGTGGGGATTTGAGATATAATTTTGTTTATCATGCAATTATTTGTATCTCTTATAAATCATAACAAGTGGCATCAGAGCACTTGGTTAAAAAAATTTTGATCATCAATATCAAAGACAGAAGGTCTTGAGGGAGTCACAAAATTTGATGGAAAAGCTTGGGCATTGGAAGTTGCAAGTTAAGGAGTAACTTACAAAGAAAGTTAATATAAGCCATTGAAAAAAGTGATCAAAAGAGATGTCAAATGAAGATTAAGATGGGAGACCCAAAATGAAGAAGTAGTTGATATCATCATAGTATCTTTCTCAAGAAATATGGCCAATTTTGTTGCCAAAAGACTATTGCAGTAAGACTGATTTAATTTCAACATGCACATGGCTTTAATAAGTGTTAGGCCTACTACCACTTCGTTGGGTCTGCTTTTGCAAAAGAAAAGCTAATTAGCCCAAATGATGAAGAATAAAATGAGGCTCTTTACCTTGATCCAATTCGAGAGGCCCTGATCTTTGTCCCAAATTTCTTTAGTTGGTAGAGAACGTGGTTGATAAGTGCCAACGATTTTTCAGCTGATGGCTTACACGTGGTTGATCCCACTAATTTTTGTCTGATGGAAAATGAAAAAAAAAAAAAAGACTTTTGATTTATGATGGGTGATTAATGCAAAACAAAATTTCTCTCTCTCTAGCTTTCAGATTCTCTCGTTCTCTACCTTTTTGTATTCTTTTCTTTCTTCTAACCATAATGCCTTTTGTTTAATCTGTGCGATTGTTTATGAGTATATGATGAGGATGCTTGCAATCGGGTAGACGATGGCAGAAGAAAATAGGTAGACGATCATGCAATCGTATAGACGATTGCTGGAAGAAAGGTAGACGATCATTTGTTCTTCTAGATGATTTGAAGAAAAAAAAAAGGTAAACAATGAGCGATCTTGTAGATGATGAGAAGAGAAGAAAAAATTTACACTGCGATGTACGTGGTTCGGCTATGAAAGCCTGCATTCACGGGAAGGAGAGAGTTTTATTAAGAAGCTAAATCACAGACTCTTTTCTTTACAGATTGTTCAAGATTTTCTTGAAGCTATGTATATGTTCTATCTAAAATTTGTAAATGATGAGTTTATATACTAATTTCTGATACAAGTAGTCACAATAACTAACTGCAAAGATTAAAGAAATGTGAAATAGCTTCTTGATTTGATGTATGAGTTTATATTCTTCAATAAGATTAGTTGATGGATCATTTAAACTATTTTTCCAAAACTTAAAAACTAAAGTGTAGTTTTTTGAAACTTCATAAATCAATTACACACTAATTTCAAACTTCAAGGACTAAAGATATATATTATTTTTCATTCTTATATTTTATTTTAAAAAACATTTCCCATCAAATGGCAAAACCATTGACAAAAAGTATTTTTCTCATGAAAAAGAGTTGTCAACATAGTTGTAATTTACTGACGCTTTTGCATTTTGTCGCCAAATGTGTTATGCCAAAGTTTTATCGAATTTGAAATATAAGACTATCGGGAGTTGGTAGCATAGTACTAAATTTTCGTCAACATGCCGATATTTTCTATCATGATTTCCACATTTCTATGGGTTCAACATTGATATGAGGGGTGAATCGATATTTTCATTATGCTATAAATTAATCCACAAAACATAGAAACGAAGCATGAAAATGCTACTAATATAAGTATAATATAAAAAATAGACATGTTAACTTGTCTAAAAATCATAAAATGTTTATTTACTAATTTAAATTTATTTTTCAAAATATTTGTTTTATAATTTGTTAGAAATATCCATCCGAATTGACATTTTATCAATATTTCTATAAAATTAAGACTTCAATATTTTCACCTATATCGACATTTTAAACCTTTGTCGGGAGAAGGTACTTTCTACCGCCGATTTTTATAGACTTCAATATGATTAATATTATATTCTTACATTTTACTGTTACCTTTTAATTCCATTATTTTTCTTTACAGTACGATAAAAATGTCGATTTATTTCTTATGTTGATAAATATATTAAAATGTCGATACGTTAATAGAAATTTAATATATCCGTCTTAAAAAGAAATAGAAATTTAATATCCTAATTCTAAAAATAAAAAAAAATAAAAAAATAAAAAGGTAATGAAAATAAACAAGTATAATTATTGAAACAAATAGAATAATCAAAAGGTACCGAAAAATTAGTTACAATTATGTTCCCTAGTATTTAAATGCAGCAAAGTCATATGCTCTAGCAGCTGATTCTTCATCATCATAGCTCCTATTTTTATTTAAACACATTTATCAAATATACTTTTATATTTATGCATGTAATGGTATTTGTAATTTAATTACATCAACAAAAATACCGAAATAAATTGTCAACTAGGGGTGTTCAAAAAACCCGATGGTCCGAAAAAATCGATCAACCCAACCCAACCCATGTGGTTTAGGTTGGGTTATCAACTAATTTGGGTTGGATTGGGTTCAAATAAATAAAAATTTTATGGGTGAGTTGGTTCATAGGTTCATCTAATATAACTCAAACCAACCCGAACCAACCCGAATTTATTATTAACTTCAAAATATATTCTTTTATCACTTATAATACAATTATTTATACATATATTGATTTTAATTTTATTTAATTCCAATATATTTTGAATAATTTATTCTTCAACAACCTTTAAAAGTAGTTTATCTACATAAAATTTTTATTATATAAATTGAAATTGAGTTGTTAATCTTAATTCAATATATGAAAACAATTAAATTAGATTTTTACATATTTACGTTTTACTTCTTTTTATAACAAAATTTTAAATAAATGACCCGATTAACCCAAATCAATCCAACCTAAATATTTCATGGTTGGGTTGGGTTGGGTTAATTTTTTAATAAGGGTTATTTGGGTTGAAAAAAATTTCAACCCAACCCATGAACACCCCTATTGCCAACTAAGGAGAAATAAGGAGCTTTGCCGTATCCACAAACACCAAATATAATTAATATATGAAGTTGGCCAAAATTGATATAAGATAATTTTCTAAATTGCATTTTACCTTGTTTTCCCTTCTTCTTTTCTGTTGGATTTCAAGACCCTTTGCCCATAAATGAGCTTCAAATAGTCCTGTCTATCAGTGCGGTTTATTTTCAATTTACTTATTAAAAGAAGATAGAAGAAAAGAATTGAAATGCAAAATATATATATATATATATATATAAATAAATTCTTATAAAAAGAAAAATCTATAAAATATTTAGACTTTATACCAAAAAGTCCCAAAAAGGCTTTGTACTTTTGAAATTTTTTACTATAAAATGTAAATATTTTAAATATTTTTTATATTTAAAAAGACTCCACTATCCACACTTTTTACTATTAAAATTATTATGTCTTTTCATTTGTGGAATTTTAATGTGTCATTTCCATTCCTATGTTATAAATTAAAACATTTGGGTTAAATTAAAGCTAATAAAAATACATGAATAAAATAGGTCCAAGTAACCGAATGAAAGATATATTAACATACTAAAATGAGTATAGCTCAACTAACATCAAGTATGTACTATCAATTTTGATGTTGAAGGTTTGATCTCCGTCTCATCCCACGTATTATCAAAATATATATATGTGTGTTTGATTCTAACTCCTTTTTTAAAATACTTATATTTAAATTACAAATAGTTTATCATCATTGCTAAAGATAACAATGTTAGAGTAGTGCCAACATGGATATATTTCAATTAGTATAAAGTATATAGCATAGATTAAACCGTCAAAAGTTCAAATTATGTATTTTTCATATTATTGAACAATGTTTAATTTGTGACATTAGCTCGCAACTCTGAAGTTTGCAACATTACTTGCAGCGTTACAATGCTCCGAAGTTTGCACAATGCCAATGTTGTAACACTCTTCCTAGTATTGCAGTGCTGCGGTGATTTCTATAAATACTTCTCTTCGTCTTTAAGTTGAAACATGCTAAATTTTGAGGGTTGAACTGATGGAGGCTGAAGTTAAACTTCAATCTTCTTTCTTTCCCTTCAAACTTTAGTATCTTTAGGTTAGTTTTTCTTTTTATTTTGGGTTGTAATCTACGAATTGGATAACTCCTATCTAATTTCTTTTGAGCAAGAGTCCTATGTTTATTTCCTTGAAGGTTTTTTTAGTTAATTTAATTGAATTGTTGTGAACTCTTTGGGATCATTTGATTGAATCTTAATGGAATCTTTTTACATTGATCTGACAAATTAGTTTATTGAAATTCTTGTTTGCAAAATCGTCATAGCCTATGCATATATTGATTGATTTAGTTGCGCATATTAGAATCGCATGTGTAAAATCTAGATTTTTTCTGACCAAATGCATGTATGCCCTAATATAATCTTTTCCAAATAAATCATGCTATAAGATATGGCCTTTTCAGCTTGTAGTATGTCTCAATAATTGAACCCTTTCGTAGAGCAATTCAATTTTAACTTATATGTCACTAAGAAGGAAGAGTTGTAAATTGAATTAGGGATAATTTAGTTTAATATCGAATTTGGCTAATTGGGCTATTAGATTTTCTAATAGGTTGAGAGATTAACAGATTTAGTGTAATTAATTGATGTCTAATGAAAGAAATTGTATAGGAAACTCTTTCTTACTCTAAAAGTTAGATAGACTCCTATTCTAGATTACATTTAACTTTTTATTTTAATTTCACGCATATATCTCTTCCACATAAAACCCCCCAGTTACCGCTCTATTTAGAACATTAACTAAACAATCGCGCTTCCCTGCGGATCGACTCGAACTTACCGCTGTTGCTACGTTTCAGTAGTAATAGGAGTAGTTCAGTATATATAAATTTTCTTTTTATCAAGTTTGAAGCTTATTAACGACGTAAGTTTCGGGCCTGTTAGACTCCCTGTAGAAAAAAGGTGATGCATGTGCTGGCAAACATATCCAAAGATCTTATTGTTTTGGCTCAGAACATTTCTACCAAAGAATCTGAAGTGCATGATATGTTCAATTTACTTGGTAGTGCTTTGGATGGTCCTAATCAAGGTGGAAGCTCTGGTGCACAGGATGGTAATGATTGATGTGGGTGTTGCTATTTCTGTTGATGTTGTTTTTTTTAAGCATGGCATAAAGGGGGAGAATAAGAAAAGACTTTGAGTTTTCTTGTTTTTGTTGTTCTTTTTCTCTCAACTGCCTTCATGTGTTCTTTAGATTGTTATGATCCTTTTTAAAGACTTTGTTAGAATGACATTGTTATTTGCCGGTTGTTTTGTCATTGCTTAAAATTTTGTCAAATGAGGAGTTTGTTAGGTTTTGTGTGGTTGCCAATATTTGTTTAAGCATCTTAGATATTCTGAGAATTATCTCTGCATTGCTACTTTCAGGAAAAGGAATATTTTTGGAAATGTCGGTTCTGTAAGATTTTTTGTTTATCAATTTTTTCCTTTTCTGTGATATTCTTTCAATATCCTTTTTTTTTGGCTGCCAATTGCTATGGAATTTAGGGTTGGCCGAATTTTTTTCGCTGCTCATATTTAAAGGGTTCTTTACTCTCTGAAGACAACAGTCGTATTATTCTTTTAAGCTCATATTGTGGAAGAACATTATGTGCACTCGGTTGACTGTGTAATGCATGGACAATCTGAGTTCTCTTGTTCTCGAAGACATTATTTGTATTCCTCACTTCAAGGACAAGACAAATTTTTTAGAAGGGATTCTCAAACTTCGGAGGAGCCTAAGTCACTCAAGCAAAGGGAACTTTGCGTTAAAGGGAAAGATACAACCAAAGTGGGAAGTAGTCTCACGGCTTGAGGGGAGCTCAACATTATTGAGAGAAAGTCTCAATCTTAATAGGATCCTAAGATTTACTTCACTAATAATACAACTTAGTGGGAGCTAAGGCACGGTGAGAAGGAGTCTCACACCTAGGAGGAGCCTAGAGTATTTATTGTATGCTTAAGTTGTACGAAAGTCACTGTGATCGTGCATCTACTACAGATAAGGACTGCATTGTAATTGCTTTCATTGATATTAGTGGAGTTATCTTTCATAGGCATTCTGCGCCCCAGACATAGATGATTCACACCGAACTGAGTTACCAATATCTGGTGTTATAATTATTTATTCTTTCTGCATTTTTTGATAATTGTCTTGTGAAATGCTATAACATAAGTCATAACATTGTTAACGTGCAGTAGATACCTCATCGTTTATCACTATTTATTAAAAAAAAAATTATTGATTTTTTAATAGTTCTTTACTTAGTAAGCTAAGTTAAAATGTGCTTAAAATCATAATTGGTTCGAAAGACACTTGATTTGTGATTGAAATTATTGTTCAATAACTAAAGAGAATCAACGGTAGTTATTGAAGGAAATCGGATCTGAGATTTCTATGAGCAGCAGAACAAGACTATATTCCAAATTACAATCATGAATTAACATAACATTTACAGTCATCTTTAAACAAGCGGTTATACAATTCAAATGCAGAAATTACAGCATGAATAACTACAAATGCAGTAACGGAAAACTCTACAAACATTTGTAGATGCGTCTTCACGCTCCGTTGCGCAACTGGCTGGAACAACAGCAACCAAGAACACTCGATCTACATGACTGCAACACTGCAACGAACACAGCACGAACACTTCATGCTCGTCCTCAACGATCTCCTCGGTCACGAACTCCTCCGCAACACGAACGGCCTCCACAACATCACGAACGGCCTCTAGAAAACCTCGATGATGTCGAGTTGAGTCTGACACCACCAATAAGGTATTCTCGGTGTGAGAATCTAGAGGGTGGGCTCTATTCGGACTTAGTATGAGGCAGACGAAGGAGGAAACAACGATCGCGTACACGACTAGGCAAGCGGGAGATGGCTGAGACCTATCGTATAGGTCGATGCCCAATCATTTAGAAAAGCTATGCGATCGTTTAGCTCTATCATTTACCTCGGTCTGTCGTCTACGACTCTACACGATCGTTTACCTTGGGTTAGCAATCGTCTAACAAAGCTATGCGATCGTTTAATAAATACTGTACGATCGTTTAGCTCGCCACTACATGATTGTTTAGCTCGCCCAGCTGTCATTTAGTAAATCTGAATTTACTTGATGCCTTCGTGAGTTTCTTTTTCGCAAGAGAAAAATCAAAAACATTTTCAAAATAGGAAACCACTTTCCTTTTAAACTCACGGTTACCATGATCCAATAACCACCCACTACTTTGGTTATTTAAAAGAAAAAGAATTAATTATCCAATAATTAATATTATTATAAACATAAATGATAACCAACTTATCATACTATATTTAAAACCTATAGTTTTAATATTTCATCTCATGAAACATATAAACCATAGTTCTTTTTCTATTCCATGGTACTTAATGTAAATCTCATTTACATCAATCATCCATTAGATGTATCTCATACATCATACCGATTATATCATATATAATCAAAATACCTCTTGTCTATTTGAACATTTCAAATCAACACCAAGAACTAATCCTCGACTGAATTCAAAATACCAAGGGGACCTTATGGACCTGTAGCTCCGAAGCTCCAACGGTACGTGAATAACTGACTAAACTTTTTAGTCACGGGATCCACCATTCGTTAACTGTCAGGCACTTCACTAAAGACCAATAACTGAACTCTTCTTACCACAGATATATTATGTGTCCATCTTAACCAATCAGCAGTGCGACAACTCTTCACAAATCGCTTGTAAGTACAGCTAGCCAATAACCGTTATGCCCCTGGAGTTACATCTATTTCCTTAAGTACACTGATCCCTCTAATGAACATAAGTCATAGTCCTACTATGACTGAGTCTTCTCTTCCAAAGATAAGCTGTGACCGCTATGTTCAAGACCTGGAATTAGTCCTTAAGAGAGAAATCTCTTTACTTATCCCTGCTTTGGGAAATGAGTGAATTCCATATTGTGGATTGAGTTCCCAGCTCCCAGATCAGACAAGTCCCCAAAAAGGTAGGCATGTTGAGTTGGCAATCTGGCCACTCTTACCCATACTAATCAAAGGATTGCCATCAAAGATAGGAGTTCTCAAAACACTCAGGATTCAGGTCATGTCACCTATGGTCGTTTAGTTGAGATGTAAGTCTCTCGTATCAACGGCGTTATATACAGAGTCTAGTCATCTCGTGGTCCAGGTCTTATACAAACTCTTTGTATAGGAAACCCCCGCTCTACGTCTCCACATGAATGGTCAGGATCAACCATCTGTAGTAGTTTACAATACTTGCAAATCTCTACAAAGCGGGCCGTATCCATGTGTCACCAGGATCAGGTATCTCACCTTAATACTTATACTACAGACCAATTTAGGTTATCACTTAAGGCATGATCCACTTGTATATCACATATATATGCTTAAGTTCACATAAGATAACTAAGGAGTTTTGTTTATTGGATATGAGTAAATGCCACAATTAAATAACACTTATTTTATTCATTGAACAATTTGTATCTTTACAAAATAACGAGACTATGGGAGAATTAGGACATCAATCCCAACAATTATGACACAAGTTGTTATTGTGGAGATAAAAGAATTCTTGGTGGATCAAAATGCATGTAATAGTGCATAAGAGTACAACCCTTGGTCTATAGTACAACGACCTTGAGTTAATGAATGTAAATTGATTAATGAGTTTAATAAATTTGTATCACTAAAGGTTAAAATATTTACATCATAAGATCCCATTGCTAGATCTTAAGAACTTGTAAGATAATTTGTTGGAATAGAAATAAAATAGAAGTTGGAAATCTCAAATTAATATTTAATATATTGTATTTATGAAATTTGAAATTCAGTATAAGTTAAAAATATTTATAGTTTTAGTTATTTGTATTATCCCATTATCCATATTATTAAAAAGAAAATATTATTTATGTAATCTTAATAATATTTTGATGACATATAAGAGGACCATACCTAATAAATAGGCTAAAGAATCTAGTATATGAATAAGGTTTCGAAGCAAATTTTGATAACACAATTGATATAACTTATTATGTAATAGTTAATTACTCTGTTGCAACGTCATTACGACGCAAAGCGGTCAACAACGTCCTTTCTTATGAGTCTCTTTCGAGGTTAGAATTTTGCAGTTGTCACAAAAAATTGTGGGGTGTGATTAGTTATTCATTTTAGTTTGAAGAAAAACTGGAATACTTAACCAAAGTTATATTCAAATGATTGAGTGGTAGTTGAGATGTTAGTACCTTACAATAGCTATTTGAAATGTTTTACTTTGTTATTCAATTATTTATTTCATCTAGAAAGAAATATTTGCTTTTTTTTTTTTTAAATTGGTGTCCTAGTTTTATTGATCAATGTTCAATAACAAAACACGAACTCATAATTACGAGTAGTTTGAGGCCATTAAAAAAACGAATGGAAATTTCATATTTTTCTATGATTATTATCCAAAAAAGAATGATATTAGTTCTCTAAACTAATAGTTTATTTTAAAAGTAAAACTTTAAAAAACTGATTAATTTGACTTATATGGTAGTAGCTCCACGAAGAATTATCTTTTTGGCTTAAATCGTGTTAGTTTTATGGAATTTTATGATTAAATTTTATTTATGGCGGGAAATTGAGCTTGAGAGGCCTTTGAGATGTATTCGGTAAATTCTGGAGATTAATGAAACATTTAGAGGTCAATTCAAGTAATCGAGCTC
Source organism: Benincasa hispida (assembly GCF_027475165.1). NCBI lineage: Eukaryota > Viridiplantae > Streptophyta > Magnoliopsida > Cucurbitales > Cucurbitaceae > Benincasa > Benincasa hispida. The sequence goes on from NW_028325329.1 coordinate 30,142, forward strand.
AAGAAGATGCATAAGGACGTCATAGTGCAATGTTGCAGCTAGCATCCCGACACTCTTAAGAGTTCAAGAAATGTTGTGATGCACTAACTTTATAGCTAGCTAGCAACATCGCACCACTAGTCTTGTACATTCAAGCGTCAAGAAAATCTCGAATGCCCCTATATAATGTTCTTTTAAACTCTAGGGCTACTTGAGGGAAAACCCATTATTTTCGGCCACATATTCTTGTACATTTGTCTGTTTGTTTTAGTTTTCTTAGGGTTTTTTTTTTTAATATAATTTTTGATTACGTAATCCATTTGAATGACTACTAATCTTAGCTACATGATCATAATAATTTATGAAGTAAAGACATATTTTCATATATTAATGGAAAGAACATGAACTTTTTTAGTACAAGAATTAGGGGTAGAAGAATTCTAACCTCTAATCTCATGGTCAAGTGTGTTTGTTTTATCTCAATTGATATGCTTATTATCTTGGAGATAGAACAAGAATTAATTAGTGTGCTCACTAAACAACTATTATTACATATTGAAATACAAATTTGTCCAAGACCAAGACCTTGTTGATTTCGTCAAATAACTATAGTTTGAACATGACAAACACACAACACCCTATTCAAAATGATTCTTCAAATATTTGAAAAAACAATCATTTTACACCGATCTTAAATATACGACATCCATACGTACACTCTCGGGCAACTAAAAATGAAATATATGGGATCAAATCAAAGAGTAGTAATGGAAAGGAGTAGATAGTGATAAGTTGGTAATTCCTTGACATGGATAGTGTAAATTCAAGTAGGGATTATTAGAATCAACAAAGTCAAGTAGCCCTCTGACTTCATCTTTGGGATGCTCCTCTTCATTAACATTCTCAATGTTCTTCTCCACAAGGTGTTTGAAGAGGGAGGACTTTAGGAGAAGAGGAGGTTTGTGGGGCAGTGGGAATAATAACATCATCATTATTATTAAAGTCATTACTGATGGATTGAAAGATAGGAAAGTGAAGATCAATAGAAGAATGTAGGGTATTATTATTTGGAGTATCAATTGGAAAGGAGGAAATTGGTGAAGAAGGTTGCTTATGATTTGGATTGTGTTGGGGTTTAAGCCATCTTATGTAACTACTCAAATCAAAGTTGGTCACTGCGTTTATGCCTCTGTATTCTATTGCTGCTATGTCATATGCTCTTGCTGCCTCCTCTTGTGTACCTACACATTGTTAAGATTTTTCTCTCAACTTTTCAGAAGCAACTGTTCTAAAAAAAACAATATTATTTTCTTCTTTTGTAACCATTTCTCCCCAGATAACCATTTGATTTTTGAAAATTTTGCTTATTTTAAAAAAACAAAACATGTTTTTGAAACCTACAACATACGTCTTTTAGCTTTAAAAATGTGGTTTTGAATTTGAAAACACTCCTAAAATCTAGACAACATAATCGATAAACCAATAGATGGTAGTGAGAGTTTATAGACTTAGTTATCAAAACAAATGGGCATCAAATGGGGTCTTGATTGTTGGTTTTTTAAATTAACGAATCTTAACCCTACTTTTCGCACATGTTTTAGAATATCGAGCGAAATTTTAGAAGAGGTAGTTTTATTTTTAAATTCGAGTAAGAACTCAAATGTTTGTTCAAGAAATGTTAGGAGAAAGTTATTGAGTTTTTGGCAAAATATTAGAAGTGTAGTTGTCCCATATAAAAAAAGTTCAAGGAAATCATGAGTTCTAAACACTAAAAATGAACCTACGTCTTTGGTTTCAAATCGTCCACAATTAGAAATACTTTATGTTTAGGTGAGCTAACTTGTAACGACCCAGATCTGTACGCATACAGGAAATTAAATATCAAATAATAAGCAGGACGAAATTTTATTTAAAGGGGTGGAAATTTAGAAAAAAAAATAATAAATAATAATAATAATAATAATAATAAAAAGTAAATAAATTGGAAATTGGAAACTTATTCATTATCCAAAAGATAATGAATAAGGGAGCGAGCGGAAGCGAGAAAGTGAGAGAGAGCGAGAGCCACACCAGCGAGAAAACTGGAAAAAACGAGATTCTGAGAAGAGAGCTGCGTGATCGAAGGAAGAATTGGAGAGCGAGAAACCCAGCGAGCGATGCTAGCGAGATTGAGGTTGGCGAGAGTAGAAAGAGCGAGATCCCTGGAGAGAGCGAAATTGAAGGAAACTTGGAGAGAGCGAGAATTGTAGCAAGGAAGTTGGAAAGAACGAGAGTAAAGAGAGCTATTCTTAGCGAGACAGTAGGAAAGAGCGGGAGCGAGCGAGAGAGCGAGAGCGGGAGTAGGAGCGAGAGCGAGAGCAAGACAAGAAAGCTGGAGAGAGCGATAGCGGGAAAGCTGGAGAGAGCGAGACGGAAGAGAAAATTTGAGAACGAGAGTGGAGAGAGCGGGATTTTCAGCAAGAAAGCTCCAGAGTAAATTCCTAGCGAGAAAACGGGAGAGAGCGAGATTTTAAGAGCAGAGTGAGCGAGATTTGGACAGAAGCGCGAATTATGCGTTGAATTTGTCCACGATCTTATAGATTATACATGGAAAAACCCTAAAATTGAATACAAACAAAGAATGATGACGTAAGGGCAAACATTAGCCAAAATTAGTTGTCTTATTGAGAGGAATCCATAAACCATAAGTAATTTTAAAGAAGTCACCTGTACGATGATTTGTCACACTGAGAAGAGCTGAAAACTACTATAAATAGGACCCTTTGCCGAAGATTTAACCCATTCTCAAACAAATCTCAGTAACATAGTATCGTGTGAAAAAGTAAGTGTGAGTGAGGAAGTTCTGTGAAGATTAAAAGAGAAAAGCTCGGGTAAAGTGCTGCCCAAATTTCTTCTTTTGATTTAAAAAGGGAAAAATCTGGTGATAAAATCATAAAGAATAATAAGGAATAATTAGTTCACAGTCAAGGTAAGTAGTTTATCTCACCCTCTCTTTAAATGTTCTATGGTAGTGTACCTTTATTATATTGCATGGTTATGTTAATTGTTATATTGCATTACATGTTTAGAACACGTTTCTCTACAAGGGACCCCATGCATTATGTTTGTTCACGATTACGTTAAAACCAAGTTTTAATTAGGTGTAAGTTATGCGTACAGTCTAACCTTATGCTTATGCTAATGGTTGATGTTGGATGCGACTCTGGCCCTACTGACTGCATGACCCGCGAATCATCAGATGGGTTAGTTTCCGCTTAAGTCCTCATCTTCCTATCAGGGCAGAAAGATTTATGTTGGAAGCATAACGTTTATGCTAATGGTTGATGTTGGATGCGACTCTGGCCCTACTGACTGCATGACCCGCTAATCATCAGATGGGTTAGTTTCCGCTTAAGTTCTCATCTTCCTATCAGGGCGGAAAGATTTGTGTTGGAAGCATAATGTTTATGCTAATGGTTGATGTTGGATGCGACTCTGGCCCTACTGACTGCATGACCCGCTAATCATCAGATGGGTTAGTTTCGCGTAGGTCCTCATCTTCCTATCAGGGCAGAGAGATTTATGTTGGAAGCATAACCGACCACCACATGTTATTATACGTTTTCGGTCCCAATCATATGTTTTCATGACATGTTGCTTGTGATTGTGCATTTGGTCACTACCCTACATGAGAACTACTTACTGGGTATATTATGTACTCATCCTATATTTTTACAGACTTTGTAGGTAAGAACACAGCGTAGAGGGCAGAGTTGGACGTCACTCAAATGGCCAACCATCAAACTCACTATTATAGGCACATGCATTTTGTACCACCACACTAATATTTTATGGATCCTGGTGTTTTGATAAATAAATTTCTATATAGTTTTTCTATCTAATTAATAAAATTTAGATATGTTCTTTGAAATTTCAACCAAAACTCATCTCATGATAGAAAAGTCTAAGTATGCATGTCGTAGCAGTCGGATCCTAAGGTTTAAGGATCCGGGTGTTACATAACTCTTGTAAAAGTTCTCTAGTTTTGAGAGTGAAATTAATGTTGTGAGTAGTATAAAAGCTTTGAGAGAGTAAATTAAATGTTGTGAGTAGTATAAAAGCTTTGAGAGAGTACTGTTTTACTTGGGATTGAGAGAGAGAATTATTTTGTGTGATTGTAATAATGTTTCAAATAGCGGATTTTTTTTAGTTCATGGTTTTTTCTCCAGTTTCTGGTTTTTCCACGTCTGTGTTCCAAGTTATATTGCTTTCTTTTAATTTTTCTGTTATTTTTTCGCTTATTTCTATGATAGTAGTGAGAGGTTTTTTCTAACAAAATGAGGCATAGGTTTTAAAAACTAAAAACTAAAACTAAGTCGTTACCAAATGAGGGATCTTGCATTTTTTATTTTAATTTTTTTAATTATGTTTATATAAAATTTCTCTATCTATGATTTCTACATGTTTTAATTTGTTGTCTACTTTTTAGGAGTGTTTTAAAAAAATAAGCAAACTTTATCGGGAAAAAGTAGCTTTTAAAACCATGTTTTTATTTGTAAATTTAGCTATGAATTCAAATTTTAATTATGACAAAAGAAAACCATGGTAAATAAGTTATAAGAAAGCAAAAACATTAGTTTTTGGTTTTCTAGTCTTTTTGAATTGTGTTTTGGTATCCTCACAATTTTGTTACGAAGGTTTTCATATTTATAAATGAGAAATTTGAATTTTTAGTCAAATTTCATGTTAAAAAAAAACAACTTAGCTTTGATTTTGAAAGCATATGTAAAAATTAGATAACAAAACAAAGAAAACCATATATATGGAAGTTGTGTTATCAAACAAGACCTCAATTTTGTGTATGTGATGTTATGTCTTGCTTCATCTTCCTATCAAGTGGAGAAATTACGTTAGTGAAGTTTGTGAATCGACTCTGGCCCTACTGACTGCATAACCTGCTAATCATCAGATGGGTTAGTTTCCGCCTAAGTCCTCATCTTCCTATCAAGGCGGAGAAATTTACGTTAGAAGCATAACCGACCACCACATGCTATTATATGTTTTCGGTCCCAATCATATGTTTTCAGGACATGTTGCATGTGATTATGCATTTGGTCACTACCCTATGTGAGAACTACTTACTGGGTATATTATATACTCATCCTATTTTTACAGACTTTGTAGGTAAGGACACAACATAGGTGACAGAACTGGACGTTGCTCAAATGGCCAACCATCAAACTCACTATTATAGGCATATGCATTTTTGTATCACTACGCTAATGTTTTATGGATCCTGGTGTTTATTAAAATAAACTTTTTATATAGTTTTCTACCTAATTAATAAAATTTTAGATATGTTCTTTTGAGATTTTTTCAAAACTCATCTCATGATAGAAAAGTTTAAGTATGCATGTCGTAGCGGTCGGACCATAATATGTAAGGATCCGGTTGTTAACACTTTCCTGAGTCCAGAATCTCCACTGGTTCCTCCTTATACGACAAATTATCTTTCAACTATACTGGTTGCTCAGATAATATATGAGTAGAATCTGGCACATACTTTCTATGCATTGCCACATGAAACACATCATGAACACGAGATAATTTCGGAGGTAAATCCAATCGATATGCCATTGGACCAATCCTTTCTATTATCTCATAAGGTCCAATATATCTCGGGCTTAACTTCCCTTTTCTACTGAACCTGAGTATTCCTTTCCACGGAGATAATTTCAGAAATACTTTATCACCCATTTCGAACTCTAATTCTCTTCTCCGCTTATCAGAATAACTTTTCTGCCTATCTCGAGCCGTCTTAAGATTATCTCTTATAATCTTAATGTTATCTGATGTCTGTTGTACAAGTTCTGAACCTAGTAATTTACTTTCACCGACTTCATTCCAGCATATCGGAGTCCTACATGGTCTTCCGTATAGGGCTTCCTATGGTGCCATTCCGATACTCGAATGGTAGCTGTTGTTATATGAAAATTCAATTAACGACAGATGCGTATCCCAACTGCCTTTGAATTGCAACACATATGCCCTCAGCATGTCTTCCAATGTCTGGATTGTCCGCTCAGACTGAACATCCGTTTGTGGATGAAAAGCGATACTGAAATATAACTTGGTCCCCATAGCTTTTTGCAAACTAGGCCAAAATTTTGATGTAAATCTGGAGTCTCTATCTAATACAATTGAAACTGGAGCTCCAAACTGACTTACGACTCGATCAACATATAGTTTAGCTAGTTGGTCCCGGGTATAAGTGGCTTTAATAGGTAAAAACTTAGTTGTTTTTGTCAATTTATCCACAATTACCCATATACCATCATAGCTTGCTCTTGTCTTAGGTAATCCATACAAGAAATCCACCGTAATATGTTCCCACTTCCATTCTGGTACTGGGAGTGGATTAAGTAATCCTGCTAGTTATCGTCTCTCTGGTTTAACTTGTTGACATATTAGACACTTGTCAACATACTCCGCTATTTCTTTTTTCATACCCGGCCACTAGTACGATTTCTTTAATGTTCTGTACATCTTCGTACTGCCTGGGTGCATAGCATATGCCGAACTATGTGCTTCTTCTAGGATAGCTTGTCTAAGAGCTAAGTTCTTAGGTACGCAAATCCTACCCTCCTTTAGTAGCACTTTGTCTGTTCTTAGTTGATAATCCATCCTCAATCCTTTATCCACTTCTTCAACTAACTTCTTCAAATCAGAATCCTTTAATCGCTCACGTAGAATATTTTCTACGAGAGTAGGATGCACTTGAAATAAAGCTAATAATCCTCCTTTTCGACCAATTAATAATGTTGCCCTAGCATTATACAACTCATGGATCAATCTACCCTTCACTAAATTAATACTAGCTCCAGCTGATCTAGTTTTTCGACTTAAAGCATCAGCTACCACATTTGCTTTACCTGGGTGATAGTCAATTGTACAGTCATAATCTTTAATCAATTCAAGCCATTTTCTCTGTCTTAGGTTTAGTTCCTTTTGATCAAAGATATGCTTTAGACTCTTATGGTCTGTAAATATATGACATCGTTCACCAAACAGGTAAATGTCTTAGGGCTAACACAACTGCTACTAATTCTAAGTCGTGTGTAGGGTAATTACATTCAAGCTTCTTTAACTGTCGCAAAGCATAGGCTACTACTTTTCCCTCCTGCATCAGCACACATCCTAATCCTTGTTGGGATGCATCACAATAAACTTCAAACCCCTTACCTGGTGTAGGTAGAGTTAATACTGGTGCTGATACATCCTAATCCTTGTCGGGATGCATCACAATACTGGTGCTGATACTAATCTTTTCTGGTCAAGTTTGTCAATGGAAGGCCTATCTTAGAGAAACCCTCCACGAATCTCCTATAATAACCTGCTAAACCCAGAAAACTGCGTACTTCGGTTACATTCAGGGGTCATTCCCAATTAACTATTGTTTCTATCTTTTGGGAATCAACACTAACTTCGTCAGTTGAAACTATATGCCCAAGAAATATGACTTGATTTAACCAAAAATCACACTTACTACATTTGGCATATAACTTATTTTCTCTTAAAGTTTATAATACCATCCTTAGATGTTCTTTTTGTTTTTCCGCACTATTGGAATACACTAGTATGTCATCTATGAATACTATCACAAACTGATCCAGATAAGAATGGAATATCCTATTCATCAAGTCCATAAATACTGCAGGAGCATTTGTCAATCCAAACAGCATTACTAGGAACTCAAAATGTCCATATCTAGTTCTGAATGCAGTCTTTGGAACATCTATGTCTTTCACCTTCAACTGGTGATAGCCTGACCTCAAATCTATATTAGAGAACACTGTTGCTCCCTTTAACTGATCGAAGAGATCATCTATACGAGGCAATGGGTACTTATTTTTAATGTTCACTTTATTCAACTGTCTATAGTCTATGCATAATCTAAGAGTACAGTCTTTCTTCTTAACAAACAAGACTGGCGCTCCCCAAGGTGATACACTGGGTCTAATGTACCCCTTATCCACAAGTTCCGGTAATTGAACTTTTAACTCTTTCAACTCCATTGGGGCCATCCTATATGGTGCTTGGGATATAGGTGCAATACTAGGAATTAACTCAATAGTAAATTCCACTTCCCTATCAGGCGGTAAGCCTAGTAATTCTTCAGGGAACACATCTAAGAATTCTTGTACTACAGGTACATCCTCAGGTTTTAGTTTCTTATCTTGAGAAACTACTACAGATGCTAAATAGGCTTCACATCCTTTATTCAACAGCTTTCTAGCTTTTACTGCTGATATTAAACTTCCTGGGAGTATTCTTTTACTTCCTACCAAAGTTATTTCTTTTTCACCGGGTTTCCTAAATACTATTTCTCTTCTAAAGCAATCCATAGTGGAATAGTGTTTACTTAGGAAATCCATACCTAAGATAACATCAAACTCTAGTAATTCTAATGGAATCAAGTCGACCCAAAAACTTTGGTCTCCAAGAATTACTTCACACTCATGTACCACTAGAGTATCTCCTACAGACGTAGAGATAAATAATTCCTCATCCATACGTTCAGGTATTTTATCTATATGTAATGCACACATACTAGATATGAATGAGTGTGTAGCACCGTGATCAAATAATGCATAAGCGGATTGATTACATAAAGTTATCGTATTAGTTACGACATCTGGAGCCTCTTCCGCTTCCTGGTGTGTCATAGCGTACATTCTACCCTACTGCTATTGATGTTGCTATTGGGGTCGTCCATCTACCCCTTTCTGCTTAGCTACACCGGATCCCTTACCTCTAGTTCTGGTCATTCTAAATTGGTTTACAGTCTGGGTAACTCTTCTTTGCTCATTCTGTGTTCCATGACCTAGCTGAGGACAATCTCTTCTGAAATGCCCAGCTTGTCCACACTGGAAACACACATTCCTATTACCATAACATACTCCTGTATGAGGCCTACCACAGTTTACATAAAGTGGTTTCCTCCCCGTACTAACTACTGACTCACTAGCACGACCTGATACTAATCTACCACTTTGTTTATCTACAGGTCTGGACTTCTTTCGACTCAGACTTTGTTGGCTCATGCTCCCAAAACTCCTTATCCTCGACTGTTCAGAGAACGAGGATCTAAATTTTTTACTTCTTTTTTCTCCAGGCACTTTAAACTGTCCTTCTCTTGGTTGAAGTTCATCCTCCTTTGCTACACTCTGCTATACTCGGATAGCGGTCTCAACTAACTGAGTGAAATTCACCCAATTAGATGTAAAGGTAACAGGTGTACATATTTTTCTTCTTAGGCCACTCTCAAATCTCCTACACCTCTCATTCTCTTCCGCGATGATCGGAAGGGCATACTGAGATAACTCAGTAAATTTTTGCTCATACTCAGCAACCGTCATTACTTTCTGAGTTAGCCTAAGGAATTCCTCCATCTTCGCATCTCTAAAATAACTAGGGTAGTATTTATCCTCAAATACTTGTCCAAACTCAGACCAAGTCATAGTTTATGAATTACTTCTTCTAGCCTCTATCACTTTTCACCATTTTTCAGCCCCTTTTTGTAGCAAGAATGCCGCTAACTCGACCTTATGGTCCTCAGGGCATCTCATAACTTTAAAACACTTCCCAATCAAATCCAACTAGATTTCAGCATCTAATGGATCTGTGGTTCCATCGAACTTCGTGGCTTCTAAAGCTTTTAGTCTTTCGATGTCGAACTTCTTTTCTGGATCGTTTTGAATCGATCCTACACTCGCCACTAATCTTTGAGTGATTCTATAGAACACTCGATCCTTCATCTCAGGATCTACACCTACCTTCGGTGTACTAGACTCGTTTTCAGAAGTTACCTCCTGTTCTACTGAGTCTCTAACTCTTTTGCCCTTTGGATCTGGGT
>NW_028325330.1:0-27965 GCF_027475165.1 Benincasa hispida
AAAAAAAAACAATATTTGAAATTTGAAATATAAAAAAATATACATATTAAAATTTAAAATAATATATAAATAGTAGAGAATTTTAAAATTCAAAATTATAAAAAAAATTATATAAATATTATAAAATTATTTTTGTAAATAAAAAAATTAATAAAGAAAAATGGAAAGAAAGAAATGTAATGAAAAAACAAATTCTTCAAATAATAAAAATAAAAATAAAAATTGAAAATGTCAAAAAAAAAAAAAAAAGAAAAGAAAAAACCCTTCAGGTGAGATTCAAACCATGACTAGCAAAAGGAAATAGACAACCATAGGCACCTATTACCAATGCACTCAAAGCTGGGAATAATAACTTAATGGAACAATATAATAGAAATAGAAACATGAATGGGAGAAACTATTTTTGTTGTTTCTCATATTTAGCCCATTTTTAGAAACATTTCTTAAAATTTGGAAACAAGAAACGGAAACCGTTTTCAAACAAGTCTATTTTTTAAAAAAATGAGAAATAAAAATAGAAAACAGAAAACTAGAACGTTATCAATGAAATGAAACTAAGTACAAATCGTAGGAACTAATTTTTTTAAAAAAAACAATCCATTTGAATGAAATTACAACTTTAGAAATCATAGTGATCATATGTTAACAGTGATGTTGTGCCTAATTCTAGGGAGCCTAAGAGCCACAAACGTAGAAAACATATAGAGTGCAAGTATCACCTCATCCAAAAGATTGTGCATCGAGGGGATATGATTGTCATGAATATCGCTTCAGACCAAAATGTTGCTAACCCATTTACAAAGATCTTCACGACTAAGATGTTTGAAGGTCACCTAGAGAGTCTCGCTCTACGAGACACATCTAGTCCAGGGCAAGTAGGAGATTTTACTGGACGCATATTGTATGCCCTAGTTTCTCAGTTTTGTGTATTGCACTCATTTGTACTTTATATTTGTACACTTCACTAGCTTTAGGACAAGTAGGAGATTGTTGGGATTGATGCCCTAAATCCCATGGTCTTGTACTTTGTAATTATATTTGTACAAACTTATTATTTATCTAATAAAATAAGTTGTATTTTATTTGACAGTTAGTTGTATTAACCCAAAACCAATAAATTAAGATACAAGGTTATTTGATGTAATTTAAACATGTTATATTTTATTATGAGCAATTAAGATCCAAGTTGTATTTTATTTGATAGTTAGTTGCATTAACATAATAAGTTGTGATATATATTATTAAATTCATTAATGTGAATTTTTCTTTGAAAATTCAAATCGGGAGGGAGTTATTTTTTATAACTTCCCTCGCCCCTTTATTCTTAAATTCAGTTTGACAGAGATCTGAGAACTTCATCTTCTTGTTCCATCTTCTCTCAACTCTCTATGAATACTGTGAAAATTCTCTCAACAAAATCTCACTCCCTTTACACCAAAATTCTTCCAAGCGAGCCCACAAAACTCTGTTTGGTTATTATCCTAGAGAATAGCGAGGAAGGCTGTGTGGTTGTGTCCTCATCCTCGTTGTTGTGTTCATGGAGGTGAGATCGAGAGAAGAAAACAGTTCGTGATCGTTCTTGCTGTAAACGAGAGAGGAAGCGAGAAAACAATATTTTTCAAGGGTAAGTCTTGCGATTTTCCTATTTCCTCTAAAATTCACAATAGATTACATGCTTAATTAATTTGTAGAAAATAACAAAGTATTTAAGTGGGTTTTATTAGGTTTTTGGTGAAATTAAAGGCCCAATGGCATTCTGATAATTATGGGCAAATGACAATTTTGTATTTATCCATCTTCTCCAAAATTAGGGTGCAAAAATTGTGACACTTTGGAGGATAGAGAGACGCAACCGACTGAAGTAAAAAAGGGGCAGTGGCCGACTTGAGGGAACGAATGCAACGAGCGTGACGGCCGGTTTTTGTGTGGGTGCTCGCCGGCCAGTGAACGCTAAATGCCATCTGGAGCCTGCTGTCGACCGTGGGTATCGTCCCACCGTGGGTGTTACTTGGCATGGTTCCAACGGTGGATGATTGCGTCCGACGAGGAGGCTGCTCGATTTACGTCGTGTAGGTTGAGAGCCTAGCGTGGGTACCGTCTGGTGGTTGTCGGTCAGAGGCGGGTAGCACACTTGTTTTGGGCTGTTTTTCAGTGGGTTGTTTTCGGTGTCAGAGGCGACGTTGTGTGTGGATCTCTCGGTATCAGTGGATATTAGAATTACAGATTGGTGATTATCTGTAATTATAAATTTCTTATTGCTCATAATAAAATTAAGTCAAACTGGTTCTCAAAGTGGATGTAGACCAAACTGGTCGAACCACTATATATCTTGGTGTTCGTTCTTTATTGCTTTCGATTTATTCTGCTGATTGTTTGCGTTCTGTTTGGCCATCTAAGTTAGGTTCAAAAATTCTCACAAGTGGTATCAAAGCTCTAGTCGATCTAAGGAGGGTGTGTGGTAGTGTGCTGGCATATTCTTTGCTCAGGATATTTTTTGTTGGAATTAATTTGACAGGTGGCTTCGATGTCTACACGTTTCGAAGTTGTTAAATTTGATGGGAAAGGTGATTTCGGGTTGTGGAGGAAAAAGATTAGGTCTATTCTGGTACAACAAAAGGTAGCCAAAATCTTAGACGAGAATGACCTTCCAACAACAATTACAGAAGTTAAAAAAAGGATATGGATGAGATGACCTATTCGAAGATAATTTTGTATCTATCCGATGAGGTGCTTAGGCTAGTAGATGAAGTCACTACTACAACGGAGTTGTGGAAGAAATTAGAAAGTTCTTATTTGACTAATTCCTTGCCAAATAAATTATATCTAAAAGAGAAATTCTTTGGATATAAGATGGACTCTAGTAAAGGCTTAGAAGAGAACCTAGATGAATTCCAGAATATTATAGTTGATCTTAATAACATCGGTGAGAAGATGTCAGATGAAAATCAAGCAGTTATTCTTCTGAATTCTTTGCCTGAATCGTATCGAGAAGTTAAGGCAGCTATTAAATATGGACAAGATTCATTGTCCATGGATATAGTGTTGGATGTCTTGAAAACGAGAAACCTCGAGATTAAAAAGGAACACAAGGATGGAGAGTTACTCATGGCTAGAGGCAGAAGTGAGAAAAAGAACAGAAAAGGAAAAGAGTCGAGATCAGGTCAAAATCAAAAAGAAAAACCAAAAAGTGTTTCCTATGTCATAAAGAAGGACACTTTAGGAAAAATTGCCCTTTGAATAAGAGCAAGGAAGCATCAAGTAGAAAGCATGCAGGGGATTCTAGTGCAGCAAATGTTACTAATGGGTATGATTCAGCAGAGGTCTTGATGATGTCCAACAGGGACATTCAGAATGCTTGGATCATGGATTCAGGGTGCACATTTCACATGACTCCTGATCGGGATTTCTTGATTGACTTTCAGGAAAATGATGGGGGATCAGTTTTACTTGGTGATAATGGTGCTTGTGATGCAAAAGGAATTAGGTCAGTTCGAATTGCAACACATGATGGAATGATCAGAATTCTTACAAATGTAAGGTATGTTCTAGAACTCAAATGAAATCTAATTTCTCTAGGCGATTAGATAGAGTAGCTTATTCCTATAAATCTGATAATAGAGTTATGAAGGTTATCAAGGGTTCTTTGGTTAAGTTGAAGGGGACCTTGAGGAATGACCTTTATGTGTTGGAGGGTATTGCAGTTTCAGGTAGTGCTGTTGTTGCACCTGAGAAAGAAACATATAAGTCTATGTTATGACATAATAGACTAGCTCATGTGAGTGAAATAGGTCTTTAAGCTCTTTCACAACAAGGTTTGCTTGAAGGAGTTAAAGACATTGAACTCCCATTTTGTGAACATTGCATAATGGGAAAGTCTACCAGAGTGAAGTTTGGAAAAGGGAAACATTTTACCAAAGGAATTTTGGATTATGTTCATTCAGATTTGTGGGGTCCTACAAAGGTACCTTCTATGGGATGTTCGAGATACTTTATGTCGATCATTGATGACTTTTCAAGGAAGGTGTGGATGGTTGAGAACCAGACAGGCAGGAAGGTAAAGTATCTTAGGACAGACAATGGTTTAGAATTTGTGAATAAAAAATTTGATAAATTTTGCAAATTTGAGGGAATTACGAGGCATTTCACTGGTACGTACACTCCACAGCAGAATGGTTTAGCTGAGAGGTTCAACAGAACAATTATGGAGCGTACAAGATGTCTCTTGACAAATGTTTCATTACCCTTGAAGTTTTGGGGAAGCTACCCAAACAGCCGGTTATCTTATTAATAGGAGTCTGTTTTTCGCTTTAGGCCTAAAGACTCCTCAGGAGATATGGACAGGAAAAGCTCCAAGCTTGGATCATCTCAGAGTGTTTGGATGTTCAACTTATGCTCATGTTAAGGAAGGGAAGCTGAATAAGAGGGCACTGAAATGTATGTTTATTGGCTATCCTCAGGGTGTTAAAGAATATACACTTTGGTGCTTGGAAGAGGGCAGAAATAAATGTATTATCAGCAAAGATTTGACCTTTAATGAAATAAAGATGCCATTTTGTGTCAAAGAGCAACAAAACAACAGACGGTTGATCAGGTTGAGGCAGATGTGAAAATTCATTCTAAAGCACGACCATTAGTTAGTTCAGGTGATTCCAGTAATCGATCCAGTTCTGATGGTAAACAACCTCAACTACAGAGGACTTTGATTGATGAGAGAGCTTTCAGTGAAGAAAGCTCAAGTAGCAGTGACCTACAGAACTATTAGCTTACACGTGACATGCCTCAGCGGGTGAAGCAGGCTTCTACGAGGTATGGTTATGCTGATTTAGTTGTTTATGCTCTTACTTGTGCACCTGACAATATTAAAGCAGAGCCTTTTACTTTTGAGGAGGCTATTGTATCTAATTCGAAGGACAATGGAAGGATGCTATGGAAGCAGAGTTGTTCTCAAGCTAGGTACAAGAGGTGACAGCAAGCCTAGATATAAGGCTAGACTGGTAGTCAAGGGCTACACTTAAAAGGAGGGAGTTGACTTTCATGAGATTTTCTCTCCGGTGGTGAGGCATTCGTCCATTCGATTAATTTTATCTATTGATGTTCACTTTGATATGTTTGTTGAATAGATGGACGTCACCACAGCTTTCCTTCATGGTGAATTGGAAGAAGTGATCTACATGGCTCAACCCAAAGGCTATGAGGTGAAAGGAAAGGAAGACATGGTCTACACAAGTCCATCTATGGAATGAAGAAATCGCCGAGACAGTGCTATATCAGGTTTGACACCTTTATTCTGAAACAGGGGTTTCATAGGAGCTCTTATGATGCCTGCGTGTACTGGAAACTATCTTAGAAAGGTACATATACTTATCTACTTCTGTATGTAGATGATATGATCCTAGTGTCTAAGGATTATTTTGAAATCTGTGATCTCAAGAAACGATTGAGTAGTGAATTTGAGATGAAAGATTTAGGTGAACTGAAAAGGATCCTAGGCATGGATGTGAAAAGAGATAGGGAGAAAGGTTTGTTAACCATTTCGCAGGAGAATTATGTACATAAACTGCTTGAGAAGTATAATATGTCTGGTTGTAAGGCAGTTTTGACACCTTTAGCATCTCATATTAGGCTTTCTTCGTCTCAATGTCCTGTTACTGAACAAGAAAGGTTAGAGATGGCTAATATTCCCTATTATAATGTTGTTGGAAGTATTATGTATTTGATAATTTGTACTAGGCCTGACTTGAGATATGCTATGAATATGATAGGTAGGTTTATGTCAAATTCTGGGAAGGAGCATTGAAATGCAGTTAAATGGGTGCTTCGATATTTGAAAGGTAGTGCCAATGTATTATCGTGTTTTAGCAGGGATTGTGATAAATCAACACTACTGGAAGGCTTCACAGATGCAGATTACACTGCAGACCTTGAAAAAAGAAGGTCTTTATCAGGTCACATTTTTCGTTTGTTTGGTAATGTGGTCAGTTAGAAGGTTGCTCTACAGTCAGTTGTTGCTTTGTCTACTACTGAGTCAAAGTATATTTCAGTGGGTAAAGCTGTGAAAGAGCCAATGTGGTTGAAAAGGATAGCGAACAACAGGGAAAGACCCGGCCGACCCCCCCTTGACTATTAAAAGCTTAGTTATGCTTCGAATGGTTCGCCATAGAATAGATCAACCCAGTGATGGGTTGTTGTCGCAGGTGTTCATTCCTATCGTCCGTTGTGATAGCCAAAGTGCTATTCATCTTGCGAAGAATCCATCTCATCACGAATGGTCTAAGCATATCGATGTCAAATTTTATTTTATTAGAGAAGTTGTGGCCCAGAAAGATGTTGAACTGGTCAAGGTTCATACAGTTGAGAATTTTTCAGATATGTTAACTAAGATTCTTCCAGCCCATAGGTTTAAATACCTATTAGATGGGTTGAATATTAAATCTTGATGATAGGAAGATTGGAGAATCATCTTGACACTTAAATATTCTTGTTGTTATGAGGGAGATTTGTAGAAAATAACAAGGTATTTAAGTGGGTTTTTGGTGAAATTAAAGGCCCAATGGCATTTTGATAATTATGGGAAAATGGCAATATTGTAATTATCCAAAAATTAAGTGAAAAAATCGTGACACATTGGGGGATAGAAAGCCGCAACCGACTGAAGTAAAAAAAGGGGTAGCGACCGACTTGAGGGAACGAGCGCAGTGAGCGTGACAGCCGGTTTTTGCATGGGTGCTCGCGGGTCAGTGAACGCTGATTGCCGTCCAGAGCCTGGCGTCGACCGTGAGTATCATCCGACCGTGGGTATTGCTTGGCGTGGTTCCGACGGTGGACGATTGTGTCCGACGAAGAGGCTGCTCGATTTATGTTGTATAGGTTGGGAGCTTGACGTGGGTACCGTCTGGTAGTTCGCCGGTCAGAGGCGGGTAGCACGCTTGTTTTGGGCTGTTTTTCAGCGGGTTGTTTTCGGGGTTAGAGGCGACGTTGTGTGCGGATCTCTCGGTATTAGTGGATATTAGACTTCAAATTAAGTCAAGTTGATTCTTAAAGTGGAAGTAGATCAAACGGGTCGAACCACTATATATCTTGGTGTTCGTTCTTTACTGCTTTCGATTTATTCTGCTGAGTGTTTGCGTTTTGTTTGGCCATCTAAGTTAGGTTAAAAAACTCTCACATAATTTTTAGTTTATCCATATTTCCGTCCATCTGAGTTTTGATTATTTTGTAAAACAAAAATTGGGAAACACGAATTTGTATCCTTCTGCTTCGAGGTATTCAAATTCCCTTCAATTTTTAATCATCATTACTTTTTTCATTTGGCCAACTGAAATTGGGTAGTAGTAATATATCCAACACCAAAATGATTAGATTATATGGAAATAAACTAAGAGTATTTCATACTATGTTGTTTTAGAAATAATCGAATTGCTCATGAGAATTCAAGAAATGAGATTACATAAAATAAATCAACCATAAACATATGAAGGTTTATTGAGCTTAACACCCTTCTTGAGAAAGATGGGGCATGTAGGTTTTCATGCTTAACTAGGTGAGATCCATGTTCACATTACATCAAGGGGAAGACAACACTAACCTCATTATTTGACGGGTTTTTTTTTTAAAGATATTATAGTTAAAGTGTGGGGTGGGGGAATCGAATCTCAAATTACGAGGGTGATAGTATGAACAGTATGTAGGTTTTCATGCTTAACTAGGTGAGATCCATGTTCACATTACATCAAGGGGAAGACAACACTAACCTCATTATTTGACGGGTTTTTTTTTTAAAGATATTATAGTTAAAGTGTGGGGTGGTGAAGTGTGGGGTCGGGGAATCGGAATCTCAAATTAACGGAGGGTGATAGTATTTGGGGGGGAACAGTTTTATGCAAAAACCAGTTGAGCTACGCTTTCATTGGCAATTTGACGATTATTTTACAGTTCTTGTTAGTAAATATTATTTTTTTTACTGATGAACACTCTAAAAAGTTTCTTTTTATTCTTTATACTACTACAAATTTGACTTTTATTGATGGACAAAAAATGTAAAAAAAAATGTCTACTTTGATGGCCAAAAACGTCAAGAAAGTTAGCATAAAAAAATCTGAACATAAAAAAACTGGTTTTCTTAATGGTCAAAAAAATCACCAAAACCCCTTTTTATTATGACGTTCTTAGCCATCAAGAAATAGTATTTTGACTTTTTTTTGCCCATCAAATATATGGAACAAATGTAAAAAAAAAAAAAAAAAGAACAGTTTTGTTGATACACTTTGAACATCAAAGTAAGGTAATATTGATATTTTTTGTCCATCAACTATTTTTTAAGAATGTCAAGAAAACAACTTTATTGTCTGTCAACATATGTTTTTATTAAAGGTTTTTAAACGTCAACTATACACTTTTGTTGATGTTTTTTATCCATCAACTATATCAATTTGAAGAGAGAGAAAAAAAAAAGATCGAGGTCATTGTGACCCCTCCTCATATACAACTTGTAATCGACCACAAACAAGCTTTTAACTTGAAATTTGCATCCCCACCTCGCTAGCAATTATTGTATTGAATAACTTCTATATATAAAATTAGTTAGAACCTGCAAACTAATATTTTACACTAAAGTAACAAATGAAACTAACAGTTGCAAGACCTAGCAAGCAATTACATTTATCCAGAATCAAATGAGGATTATATATGTATTCAACCAGTATTATAAATACAAACTTCCATATCCAATGTGATAAAGTTGATAATGTTTTACAAAGAAACTAAATACAAAGCTTGGTAAAGTTTTTACTAAGAAACTAAATATACAACAAGTTTGCCATTAACCCAAAAACGAAGCTTTAATATCCATCAAAACGTAGAACTTGGGTTCATGTTGAAAAGTGTTTGAATGAGTTTGATATCAACCCAAAGGCTACAAAAAGAGCCCTTATAAAGGTAAGAAGCTTCAACACAACACTTAATTAAAACATTCTAAAGAAACTAAAATTGAAATATCCAAAAACAGATTCAGTTTACTGCTTAGAAGTAGAAAGTAAAACATCCCAAAGAAACTAAAATTGAAAATATTGATTAAAAAAGTAATAATCATAAAAGACTAGTGAAGAAGATAATGTTAATTGAGACTAATACTCAACAATCTAGTAAAGATAAACTGATAAAGTCTATAATAGGACTTCCCATGCCCATAAATAAACATACCTAGTTTAAAAATCCAGTGAAGCAAAAATGGAGCAAAATAACCCAGGCAAATTTAACTAACAAAAATATGTACGAGAAATGCTTCTACATTTGAGTAAAAAACGAAGAAAACTATATGTGATAGTTGTGTTAATTATAAAAATTATATCGTAGATGACATACTGAAAAAATTATGAGAAAAAACTAAAAGCACTTCGCTTATATTAAAGTCAACATAATAAATAAATCAACTTCGATGCTTATAAATTTGAAATTTGGACTACCATAATTACGTGATAGTCATAACGCTCCCTCACTTTAAAACAAATAAGAGTTTTGAGAAGAATAATATTTCAGCTAATGTTCCAAACTACTCCTCGGTTATTTGAAACACTCCTAAAACAATAAAAACATGTTAAATGACTACCAAACAATTTTTGTATTATTAAGAATATTAAATTGAGCTTTTCCATTTCGTGCTTTAGTATTATTCTATCTAAAACACATGCAATTAAGACCATGAACATTATTATTAACATACAATCAAACAAACAAAAAAAGAAAGTAAGAGAACTGTCTACATTAATCCGTGTTGGAGCATGTGAACTAAAAAGTAAAACTCGTGTGTTAGGTATTTTATAAGCCTGATTATGATTCAAAATTCAAATTAAAACACGTTACCAATTCTAGAGCTCATTCCTAAGTCCTAGCAGCTTGTGAAAAGAATGAGATTGTGCTATTTATTTGTATAATAACTAAATTCTATATTTTCAAACAAATGACTTAAAATGAACAAAAATATAAAGGCATGAGAGAATGATTTCACTAGTTTCTTGAGTTAGAATTTTCAAGGATTATAAACTAATCTACAAGTACAACATTTAGAAAGAATTTGAAAGGATATGCATGAAACTTGTATCACCGAAAAGTCACAATACAATAAGAAGTGAGGAGCTAAATTGTGAAACATATCCAATAAGAAGGGAAAACTAGCAAATTCAAAAACTTGCTTACAGAAATTATACGTAGACAAACATAAAAATTTCTAAACAATTAGTCAACACCCAAAGTTTCCAAGTTAA
Organism: Benincasa hispida; assembly: GCF_027475165.1. Lineage (NCBI taxonomy): Eukaryota > Viridiplantae > Streptophyta > Magnoliopsida > Cucurbitales > Cucurbitaceae > Benincasa > Benincasa hispida. Next base: position 10,260 of record NW_028325330.1, read on the forward strand.
AAAAATAATAATAATCTATTGGATTCAAAGACTGCAAGCCAAATAGTTTATCGCACCATTTTGTGAACAACTTAACACGATCCTCCTGTGAGGGAAAAAATTCGAAGAATACATATAACCTATATAAAACATCTAAATTGACTCTAAAATGTAATCCCAATTAACGATCAAATAGTGTGGAACCTTGTTAGATAACATTCGTAATCCTTCAAGCTCTCCAAATCCTAGACTGTAAGATCAAAACAAAGTGTTTAATCCAAAATTAAATCAAATAGGTAATGGGTAACAGGAATGAATCAAGGTAATTAAACTGAGAAAAACTCCCAATACTAAAAGTGTTTAAAAAAGTCCACAAATCACGCCACACATCTTCTTCCTTTAACGATTTCTTTAGCTCTTCATTCGATATGTATTCAATGCAACACTAATATTCCACCAATGTATTTATTTCCAACTAATATTCTATCAATAACATTTAATAACATTGATATCAAGAATGAAAGGTCACTCTCAGTTATTCATTTTTCGTTGAATGCTTTCCATTCTCCCATTGTTCTCTCAAAGTTTCAATACAATATCCTCATTATCGATCGCTTTTATCTTTGTTCATTTTATTGTGTATTTGGATATAAAGGAATATTCGTTCGTCAAATCCAGAAACGGAGATGATGTAGATGATAATCTACAATATTTCTTATCTCCCAGATCGTTTAGCATTGAATGAACGATCGTATAGCAATATATAGACGATCGTTCATTATTATATAAACGCTTGTTTAATATTATATGAACACTCATTTAGTATTATATAAACGATCGTTTATAAAATACTAAAAAAATACTAAACGATCATTTATAAAATACTAAAGGATCATTTATATAATACTAAAGGATCATTTATATTTTATTTCACGATCGTGTATATAATACTGAGCAATCGCTTATCAATTACTGGGCAATTTCTTAAAATTTGATTGTGTATTGTTTAAAATTTGTTAATCTAATTGCAGATCAATGGCGCTACTTCACATCTTTGTACGATTTGGTGGGAAATGGGACCAATCGGAAAGCAATTATGTTGGAGGTCGTATGAAAGGTTTGAAGGTCAGAAATGATATAACAATCAGTGAATTAGTGAATATTATGCACCAACGACTGAATATTGATCCAGTTATGTTTGATATACACATCAAATGTTGCTACAATCTATTGGTCCTGGCTCCTCTAATTGACATAGTCGATGATGAAGATCTTAGCTTCTTTTTAGAAGGCAGTGATGCATCCCGGGTACAGTTATTTGTATCAGTTATACCTCGTGAAAGTCATGGAGTACACATTAAGAATATGTACCAACAGTGCAGTCCAATGGATCAACCTATTCCAACTAGTCAAAACTTTGGATTTGCAACCATTCCAACATGTAATATTCCCACAATGTCTTCAATAGATGATCATATTGAGCCATGTAACTCGGGGGAAGATCGAAGTGAAGCTTGGTTTGGTCACACCAATGAACCCTGGTATCTAGAATATATCGTGTTTCTCCGATGGACATGCATATAATTAATGTGAACGATAGATATTTGGGGGTTGGTTGATCTTCGTTCATGGACATGTATTTGCATGTAGTTCAATTGCATAGAGATCTCATGCTCCCATGCAATATCTGTGCAATCCTTAGAAACATTAATGTCCAAACATTATGTACAAAATGGTTTACAGTTAAATGTGTGCTTGCTACATATGTAGAACTAATCTTTCCTGTTGGACATAGACAAGAATGAAGTCGAAGATAAGATTTTGAAGACTTCGAACTTCTACCAAGAAAGCATGCAAATATACATTAATAACACTTGGCATTAGCCTATCTAGGCTCAATGATATGTAACTTATGGAATCGTTTATTTATTTCTATGTATATGCGGCCGTGTACTTATTTCTGTGAGATCGTTTACTTTTTTATTTTTTATGAACGATCATTGACTTATACATATATGATCGTTTACTTATATATATGCGATCGTTTACTCATATATATGCAATCGTTTAGTTATTTATAATTGGTCGTTTAGTATTATATAGACGGTCGTTTAGTTATTTCTATATGATCGTTTATTCATGTTATCTTTGTTCTTTGTTGTTTTTTTTTTAATATTATTCGGTTCAACATAGATATACAGTGCAAATTCACTCCAAGAAATTCAAGTATAGATTACCATACATATTAATTAGCCCATAATTGGGCAACGTATTGTTTCCTAAACAATTCCATATAGTTTTGTTCTAAGCTATCCCTCTCTATACCCTTTACAAGATATTTTATAAACTTAGCACAAAAAATGCCACAAACAAGAGACTTGACCTATTGGAGAGCCGTCTTTAATCTCTTCACTTCCCGTGACCCGTACTTGAACTTTCTATTTCGCTTATCATATATGACGGAAATCAACATCAAAGGTATTGATTTGGCCACCAGCTGAAGATAACCATCAAGTATATGACAGAAATCAACATCAAACGTATTGGCATTTCATACAACAAGTTTTTGTCTTCCTATTTCTTTCATGAATGAAGTCAAGAGAACTAACAAATTGGCCTCACCCTGAGTTTCTTAAATAGGGGCATGCATGTCACACATGCCCCATTTAACAATATGAACATCTCGATCTCAAAATCCTTCTCATTTTGACTTCATTTATTAAGTGTGCGAACAAAATCTCATATTGGTTAGAGAAGAAAATGATTATGGATATATAAGTGAGGATAATTATCTCTATTAGTATGAGATATTTTGTGTGATACCAAAAGCAAAATCATGAGGATTTATATCTAGAGTGAACAATATCATACCATTATAAAGATATATTGAGGTCTGTTATCTTATGTATCATCATTTTCATTATCTTTGATCAAAATTATCCATGACAATAATAATTAATAAGTTCATAGACATCCAAACAAAAAAGCATCTTTAATGGAGTGGCCACGGGTACCCTACGCCCTTCCATTAAGGCAGATGTCCCCGTGCTGCCCTTCCCCTCCTAAATTCAAACTAAAATAATAATAATAACAATGATCCTAAAAAAATAAAAGTTTAAATAATAATAATAACAAAATTGAATTATTGGAAGACATTTTGCTGTACCACGATGACCTGGTCCTTTTCATTGTACCCATATTTTCTTTTATTTGCAATTTAATTTCTTTGAAATTCCTATATTTTTTCCCTTTAGATATAATCAATTTTGAATTATAAATTGTTTTCTCTGATCTTTTGAGTCTGGAACTATGATTTTTATACATATATAATTTAAATCTTAAAAAGAATTATGGAATCTTGTTCTAGCCTCTTTCTAACAAATCTTAAATTTTTGGTTAAAACTTATTAACATAGTTTTTGTCTCCAAATTTTGTCTCTTTATTTTTGTTTCCTCTTTAAAATATTAGAAATGTATTTCAGTCCTTTCAATTTTATATTATGCAATAGATCTAACTGTTACAACCAAAATATTAAAAAAAAAAACAAGAGTATTACATTACACAATTTGCAAATAAATGGGTAGATTTTGGAACATAGGACGAATTAGACGGACCTATAAATATGTATATACAATCATTTTTATATTTTAGGATGAATAACTTATAATATATTATTTTTTTAGTATAATAATTGTGGGGTGGAGATTGAACTCTCAACTTCTAGAAACGGAGGTCATGTTAATATCATTGAATAATCAAACTTCCTTTGACAATTTACAATATGTTATTAATTCAAACATAATTTAGTAAATTAGGATATTAATTTCCATTTCATGGGTTGATTGTTCAATCAACCAATCAACCAACTTTTCACATCATGAAACGTAGTTCATAATATCTAAAATTTGAAAGATGAATATATATTATTTTTTCAACTAGGGGACAAAATTTTAGTTCAATTAACTAAATTTTTCACGATGAAGTTGGATATTTTTATGGAAAAAAAGAACTATTAGAATTATGGGTGTTAAAAAAATTCGATAATTTGAAAAAAATCAACCAACTCCAACCCAACCCATACAATTTGGATTGCGTTATCTGATTAGGTTGAGTTCAAATAAATGAAAACTTATGGATTGAATTGGTTTATGTGATCATTTAAAATAATTCAAACTAGTCCAGACCAATCCGAACTTTATTATTAACTTGAAAATGTATATATTTTTTTACTTATACAATTATGTATGGTTATTTTAGTTTTATTTAACTTCATTACTTTTTTTTAGATAATTTATTCTTCATCATATAAATTGGAATTGAGACCTTAATCTTAGTTCAATAAATGAAATCAAATTTTTACATTTTTACATTTTACTTCTTTAAAACAAAAATTTAAATAAATAATCCGAATAATTCGAACCAACCCAACCCAATCCAAATTCAACCTGAATAATTGGGTTAGATCTAAAATATAACCCAATCCACGAAGTAGAGTTTTGAGATTATTCAAGGACAAGAAAACTTTTCAAATTTGCTTGATAATTCTTTACATATATTATTTTTCTTATTGAAAAAAAAATGTCTTAGTTTCTGTAAAGATGCTAGCCTAATTTTTTTTGGGGAAAATAATGTTAGTATAAGATTAAAATTAAGCCGATTTTGTAATAATCTTTTTGGACACCACATTGTAATTAAAAGAAAACGTCTCTTTTTTTAGATTAAAAAAGATGATTTTGTAATAATCTATTTGGACAATACTTTTTGAACCTATATAAATACATTTAAAAAATAACAAAAATCTCAAAAGAACAAACAACATGAGAGATGATATCATTAAAAAAAATTGGTATCATAGATGATGAACACATAAGCTAAGGTTGTTCCAAAGAAAAGAAGGCAAAAAAAAGAAAAAAAAATTAAACAGACGAAAGTTTCTTAAGAAAGTGGGTTAGGAAAAATGAGTGATAATGGAGATTGAAAATGAGAAAAAGGAATGATTTTTAAAAGAGAAAAACAGCAGCAGAAACAGAAAGCAAAAGGAGATTTAAACAAGAAGTAATTCTGTTTGGAAAATGGAACCAAAAACCAAATTCTTTTCTTCCTAAAAGCCAAAATACCTCTTCTGAGAATACGAAGCTCTTCCATTTCCATCAAAACAATCCTCCATTACCCATAACTCCTATCCACCTGTTCTTTCCTTTTCCTACATTCAATTTCAAAAGGGTCTCTCTAATTTCCATTTTTTGCTTCAGAAATCCCTGAATTTATGCCCCATTCATAGACATACCACACTTCCATTTTGATCGATGTGATGTAGATTAGTGGAATTTGGGGTGGAGCCAAATGCACCCATATAATCGGCTGCCGAGCAGTGGCCACTCAACTCCGTCACCGCCGCCGTCGCCTCTCCGCTCCCCTCGGCTGAGGCACTCTCGGTCCAAGGGCGGCCGCTTCACTCAAGCTCAGCAACCGGGCCGGACTTTTCCCCAGCGACTCGCCTGGTTAATCCTCTCCGTTTTACTTCGTCGCCAAGGGATCTTCCTTTTCGCCCCTTTAATCTACATCTCCGGTATGCTTCTTTATATGGGCACTGTCTCTTTCGATGTTGTTCCAGTTATCAAGCATCGCCCTGCTCCTGGCTCTGTTTATCGAAGTCCGCAACTCCTTGCCAAGCTTCGCCCTGAGATGGATGCTGATAACACTTCCACTGATGCGGTTCGTATTTGATTCTCTTGTTGGGTGATGGGTTTCTTGATGTGGGGTTGATTTGTTTTTGCTCAGTTTTTATTGGATTAATCGGAATCGCGACGTGGGTGTTTTGTTTTCTTGTTGCTTCTCTCCTTTTCTGAGTAGTTGTGTTAAGGAATTTTGTGACATTTTAGATTTGAATTTGATTGGTTTCTTGGGATTTGTTGATTTGGCTCCCGTGAGCTTCTGCTCCAATGGATTTGGTATCGTTTCTTGATCTACTCTTTATAGTTTGAACTTTTAAATAGTTACTCTTTTGCTGGATATTGCCTACTGACGAATTGGTAATGTGTACTTGCCGATTGCAATGAGTAAGGCTCAAGATTTGAATTCTTTTGCTTCGTTTCCTTTCTTTTTATGGCAAAGAAATTCGTTCTTTATTGAGATCGTCTCATCTTCTTTCTTGGGCCAGAAACTTCAAATGTGATTATTCAGTGGGAGGGACTTTGTTGATGTGAGATAGACGAGTAACTCTCATTTCTTACATATTTCTATCCCTCTGATTTAAATTTAGCCGGGTTGGATTTTGATTTCAAACAACTATCTGTTGGAAGCTTATCGCTTATGAGTCTATTTTGGGCTGTTATGGATTGACTGGAAAGTATGAAATGACTGCATCACATTGTCGAGAGATTAGGTCGAGTTTTAATGTACATGGTATTTGAGCGGGAAAAAGGAAACTATGCTTCTGTTCTTTCTTACAGATATGCAGGATGGGACTGAGAGCTGTTTTCTTCAACATAGATGAACAGAAGTATAAAATCTATCTTCTATTGATAAAAGTCCGATAAGAAAATTGGTTATTGGTCTGAAATCTATCGAACTACAGGATATTTTGTGAAAGGGTTCAAATTTTCAAAAAGAGAGTTACTTTGGAAATGTGTATACTTGGCTTTTCTGTGGGTCTCATCACCTATGGTTGGCGTGCATTTAAAGAAATTCTTTAATTCCTTTCATCTACATACACATGCGCCTTTGGTTCTTCTGAAGAGTGTTACCTTTGGAAATTTATGTTTTATGCATTTCTTCCTTGAAATTTTGGGCGATTCTATGAGCCGATGTGTTTTCTCTATTAAGATGTTATGAAATGAATTTTATATGTCAATGTCTTTTCTGCATTTCTCGTTAACATTAAATACCCAAAATAACTGCAGATATCAACAATATGGAAACACTCATATAAAGGTGGTCAGTGGAAACCATGTATCAACAATTCCTTAGGAGGTAAAGGACCGGTCAATAATGTTAATTATGGAAATCACGTTTTCTTACTATTTATGTTTCTTGTATATGTTTATTTCTAAAATACAACACTTCAGGAGGTGGGAGAGGCAGACCTTTCAATGATTTTATTGTATTTCGAGAAAATCCCATTTTCTATTCTATTTTAATTCTGGAAAATAACTTTATGCCAAAGGTGCTCAGTTTCTATCCTTGAGGTTAGCCCCAAAGCTACTTTGAGAGGTGGCGGCATCTGTGAATCCATTCTGAGTTCCTCTTCCTTCCATAGATAATTGATGATACTGTTAGAATGTTACAAAGTTACTCTGCTATTGCAGTATTGATGCATTTTCTGCTATCCAAAACCAAAAAAAAAAAAATAAAAAAAAAATAAAAAAATTATGCATTTTTTGCTCATGGCCCTGCTCAAACTTTGTCCTTTTACCATCCATTGTGATTATTTATTATGATTACTGTACTTTGTCTTCAAGTGATCATTGCAGATAATTTTAGATGAGAGATTGCTTATTATTCAGATGATATGCTTGTTTAAAACACCGAATAGTTCTTTAACTCTGTCTTAACTGAATTACTTGTTAGATGTGTGTTACTGCTCTTGTAATACCCTATCTTGTACAGATTTGTTGCATTTTTTTAAAAATAAAGTTTTAACTTGCCCTATTCTTTTTAATACCTGCTATTTGTTTTAGTTCAAACTTCTGTTTCATTAATTCTCTTTACAATCTCGTGTCTGATTTTCTTTTATTTTTTTTATAGGCCTACCCGAGTCAAATGGGTATATTTATGTTGAGGCAAATGGTGGTCTAAATCAGCAGAGAACATCAGTTGGTTTCTTTTACCTCTTCTTTAATTTCTTACTTTTTCCTTAAATCACCTACTACTCAACCCTGTGAAAGAAACTTGTATCTAGGAAATAGCTTTCTCTGTAACGGTGCTTTTTCTCATTCTATGTTGTTGCTGTTACCTATGTATTCTAGATATGCAATGCAGTTGCTGTGGCTGGTTATCTTAATGCAACACTTGTAATCCCTAATTTTCATTTCCACAGCATTTGGAGAGATCCTAGGTTTGTCCACATTATACTTTATACTACAAATCTTTCTGTCAATCACATTGAAATTGATTGTTTGGATATAAGGACTTTGTCGCTAATCACTAAAGAATTTTGAAGTTCACGCTTCAACTTTGGTGAAACTAATTGTGTACTGTGTTATGTACCTACCTATTTACATTAGGTGTTAAGATGAGCACTTCTATGCAGATGATGTTTGAAAATTGCCCTTACAAGTGTACTTAATAGTTATAATATTTGTGTATCTTTTCCGTTGGTCATTTCTTTCATTCATACTGGTTTCTCTTCATGCAATAACTTTGTAATGCTTTTGTCCTTTTGAATGACACTGAGGTTTCTTTAACCATATTTTATGTTTTCTTTCATTATGTTATTTAGGAAGAGAGGAAGAAATGTGGATAAGTATGCATTTAGGTTGCAATTGATGTTGTTTTGCAAGTTACAATATGAATTTCACAGGTTTTATATGGCATTATTTATTATCGATTATTTTCATCCATTTTGTGTTAGATTCCTAGTTAATTGGTACCATATATAATAACTAGTGCTGGGGCTAGTACTACTTGCTTCCACTCAGTTGTACTACTTGTATGTTACCGTATAAATAAATTTGCAGCTTCCTTTCTTCTGTATGGTTAAATCTAAAATAGGAAGAGGCACAGCCATTTGGTTCAGTGAAAGCCTACTTTCAAGAATAATTGGAAGAGGCAAAGTGGTTATGACGAATATCTCTGTCATTGCTAATTTTGGCTTTCTGTTGATCTCGAAACAGGCTTGTAGTGCATTGATCTGCACAATGCTCCTTCTTTCAAGGCTAATTTATTTAACGTTGGATTTTCTTTTTCAGCAAGTTCAGCGAAATATATGACGAGGAATATTTTATCAAGACCTTAGAGAATGATGTACGCATTGTAAACAAGATTCCGGATTACATTATGGAACGCTTTGACCACAACATGACTAATGTCTACAACTTCAGAATAAAGGCATGGTCGTCCATTCAGTATTACAGGGATACGGTGCTTCCAAGATTACTTGAAGAACTGTGAGTGTTTCCTGTTCTAACTATTAGCTTGTGGTTTCTTGACAATCACAGACTTGCATGGTTAAATGTTTGTGGAAGATTCCCACATCACATTTTCTGTATGATCTTCCCATGCTTTAAGTTGAGTTCTTAAAATAGCAATTAACTTGAAAAAAGATCCTTTAAGTGTGCTTCAGAACAATAAAGAATATCAGCGTCATTTGTAGAATTAAGTGCACAATAATGTAAGAGAACTGTTAGAACTTGGAAGGGCTTAACAATGGAACAACCTATGGACCAGGAGACGAGGGGACTCCTGCCCAAAAGCTACGAAGCATAGCAAGGGAGGAACCAAAGTAGGAAGAGCCTTCCATTTACGAATAATCATCAGAAGACTATACCACAAATTCTCGAATGATTGATTGGAACACTACCAGGAAGAAGTGCGTTGTATGCTATTACAAGAAAAGAAAAAAAGTCAAATGTGTGATTTCGCTTCAAAGGTTCTTTGATTTATTCTTCTAGGGGAGCCAAAGGAGAGCTCCAGACACACAATTCTACAAGGTCTTAGCCTTCCCCCTAAAGCTCCAGCCCACAAGGGCTACACACTTATAGGCAAGCATATCAATCAACCAATTTCTTTACGGACGAAGGACCACCCTTTGTGAGCAAAGGAACAATGAAGGAAGATGTGGTCCAAAGTTTCCACCTCCTTGTAACATAATCAACAAGAATGAGGAAGGCTCAAGTTCCATTGGAGCTTCTCATGAGTGTAGAGGTTTCTGTAAGCCAGCAACAAAAACTATCTCTTCTCTCCGAAATCTTCAACCTCCAAACAAGTTTAACCAAGCGCAAGAATTTCTTGTTTCAAAAAAAGTAAAACCTCTCTTTGCATAATGTACATCCAAATTACAGTGGAACTTCTCATGAATGTAGAGGCTTCTGCAAGCAAGCAACAAAAACATCCCATCTCTTGAACCTCGAAATAAGTTTTACCAAGTGTGAGAATTTCTTTTTTAATAAAATTTAAAACCTCTTTATGCATAATGTACATCCAATTTACGTTGTCATTATGAATCTATGATCCTTTGCAAATGAATTATGGCTAAAAGTTCAAAATTTGTGGATATGCGCTGATACAATGATTTGACAAGATTAGGAACATTTAGAAAAAGATTGTGGTGCGTCCTTGTGAATGTGTCTTGGAGTGTATAGGTTTAATTTTACCCTTATGGTACTCTACAAATGAAGGGTTTCATTCATTTTCCTGTACAATTTTGCTAATTGGAGAACTTTTTCTATAGTTCCTTTGCTTTGACAGTGAGTTGTGAACAACTAGGCTTCTTTACCTTTCTCTCTCCTATTCAATATAAACTTTTCTTCTCGTCTTATTCACTTGTCAACTATTAATATTAGTATTATTATTTTATCATTTTTAAAAAACTTGAGGTTCAACACAATCTTCTCAGCCAGTGGCTCCATGCATTATCCCTGAAGCCCTAATTGGTTTTTGCATATCTACTATGGATGAACATAAACTATATCTCATGAATTTTTGGCCCTGTTTGATAAGCATTTGGTTTTTGAAAATTGTATTTGTTTTCTCACTATATTTTTTGCCATGATTTTCATATTTCTTAAGAAAACGTTCGAGTCCATAGCCAAATTTAAAAACAAAAACAAAATTTCAACAATTTTTTTCTTAGTTTTCAATACTTAGGCTTGAATTTTTTTTCTTGTTTTATTGAGAAACAAGAGAGTATCATTCAAACAGCAAAAACTTGGCTCAGGTTTGGAGATTCCCTCAGAAATTAGACAACAAAACAAAGAAATCCATAGGTGGAAATAGTGTTTGTATTTTCAAAAAACCAAAAACCAAATGCTAATGGGGTTTTAATTTGCTTGATATCCTTGCTGTGAATATTTTGATCTTAATTATTGGAATGATTTGGGGTTTACTCGTTACAGGGTTATAAGAATTTCACCTTTTGCAAATCGATTGTCATTTGATGCTCCTCCTGCTGTTCAACGGCTTCGATGTTTAGCAAATTATAAAGCGTTGAGATTCTCTAATCCCATATTATCCTTGGGAGAGATTTTGGTTGCTAGGATGAGAGAACGCAGTGCCAGTAATGGTGGCAAGTATATTTCTGTACATCTTCGCTTTGAGGAGGTATCTTTTAAAAAGTTGAATATATTTTGATCCCTATAAATGAGTTAATGAAAACCTGAGTATTTTGGTTTTGTGACCTTCTCCTGCTTAGTGCCAGTAATGGTGGCAAGTATATTTCTGTACATCTTCGCTTTGAGGAGGTGTCTTTTAAAAACTTGAATATATTTTGATCCCTATAAATGAGTTAATAAAAACCTGAGTATTTTGGTTTGCCAGGATATGGTTGCATTCTCATGTTGTATTTTTGATGGTGGACATAAAGAGATGGAAGACATGAAAGCAGCCAGAGAAAAAGGATGGAAAGGGAAATTCACAAAACCGGGCAGAGTTATACGTCCTGGTGCCATCAGGATTAATGGAAAATGCCCGATGACTCCTTTAGAGGTGCTTTCTGTTTCTACTTTTGCGTTGTACCAGTTATACTTAATGGTGCATCAATCGCACTTCCCACTTTATCTGTTCATTGTAGGATCAGATGTCTTGTCTATGCATCTAATTCTTGTATTGAACAGGTTGGTTTGATGCTGAAACAGGTTGGTTTGATGTTTCAGGTTGGTTTGATGCTTAGGGGAATGGGATTTGATAATAGCACATTTATTTATTTGGCATCGGGAAAGATATACGATGGTGAGAGAAATATGGCTCCGCTCTTGGAGATGTTTCCAAATCTGCTTACAAAGGAAATGCTGGCATCACCTGAAGAACTTTCTCCATTCAAGGTTTTGGGATTTCGAATTCTCAGCTATTTCTCTTATGTTTGTAATTTGATTGGAGATCTGCTTTATCTGTTTTTTATTGACGCTAGTTTTGTTTTCAGAATTTTTCTTCTAGGATGGCTGCTATAGATTATACTGTTTGCCTCCACAGTGAGGTGTTCGTGACAACACAGGGTGGCAACTTCCCTCATTTTCTGATGGGCCATAGAAGATACTTGTACGGTGGACACTCCAAAACTATCAGGCCAGACAAGCGGAAGTTAGCATTACTTTTTGATAACCCTACCATTGGGTATGTGTTACCCATTATTCATTAGTCTATGTCGGATTAGCATATCTTTTTTAATCTGAGGCTTCTTGTATATGCTGAACTAAGGTTAAGTTACAAAATATCAAGAGGCCCGAAAAACATATTAGAACTGGCCTAGAATGGGAGTTTTAGGAAAATCTTTCGGTTGGATAAAATCACAGAAGTCTTAAAAACTCCTTTGGCCTACATAATAAGCTGATAATTGCAAGACCCAGGAAATTAAAGTCTAACGTTATCCCTCAGTTCCTCCCAAGATCTTTGAAAGCCTCTTAGAGTTCTACAATTTCTCTCAAGCCAAATAGCCTGTACAACCGCAAAAAACCAAGCATTTTAAAGGACTTTGCCCTTATCTCAAAAGGAGGATTCAAGAGGACTTTCTGAAATGCAAATATTCCAAAACTACTCGATTAAAACTAAGGCAAAGATTATCTTGTTAGGGACTTGTGAGAATTTTTTCATCTTTGTTTAGTGGACCATGAACAACTTGTACAAGAAAAGATGAAAGAATACAAGGGCAACAAAACTGTACAAAATGGTGCCTAATGGTACCTATAGAATAATTACAAAAGATCTTTGAAATTGAAGTTAATAAAGAAATATAAAATTTAATGATCGACCAAATGTCACTTAGAAATCTCTCCAACCCTCTAAACACTCCGTTGTTTTGTTCATCCCAAAGGTTTTGCAAGATAGCAGACCCTAACAAGCCATAAAACCGACCCTTTTTGCAAAAAGATGGATGGAGGAGGAACTCTCCTATCACATCACTAGTATCCCTATCCTAGCAAACAAGAAGCCAAACATCTGAAAGAAATGATTCCATGCATATGTCAAAAATCGCATCTCCACATAATGTGATCTAGGTGATCCTCCACCTTCAAACGAATAAGAAGACGATTCTCATAGACTATTAGTCTGCAAGCTATGATAGAAAGAATGTTTACTCCCCCATCCTTGTGGCACACACAAATGCACCTACGATAATTTGGATTAAGGTAGGGGTGCCTTTCTTTAAACTCTCTACTTTGTTGGTCCTTTTCAAGTACCCAACAAGATAAAGAATTTCATTTTCACTATTTTGAGGGCTAAAGATTTCAAAACATTTGCTATTGATAGAGGGAATAGCATATATGCCCTTAGGAAGATGATAAAGGAAATACCTACATGAACATGGCTCAAAACCAAATGCAACCAGGTTCTTGTTTCACGTCTTGAAGGAGAAATGGTCGGAGTCAGCAATGATCAGAAAGGGAGTAGCTCCTTTAGAAATTTCCCTATCATTTATTTATCATCTTCTTAAGCCAGTTCAAAAGGGGTAGGCAGTCTCAATGCTGCGATGTTCTTTAGGGATTGACATAGCTCCTTCAGAAATTTCCCCATCATTCAGCATCTTTCAGATGAGATTCTCTCCCACAAGTGCTCCTAAGATAGATTTTGTCTTCTCCATGTGTTGAGTGGTACCTTCCTCGGGAAAAAAGATGTTCTGAGACAATGTTTTATGAACTTGGATTCAACTTGGTGCTCCACCAATCCTGCCAACTGATGCTATGAATGCTATGATTTTATGCTGACACGGCAATTTCTCGGAGGAAATCTCTTTTGCCATTTACCAGCTACATTCTTTTAGCAATGATTATCTAGGACACCTTCCGAGGTTATAGCAACAGAAACTGTCAACATCGATGAGATCCTTTTCATCAAATTCTTCGCACTAGAATTCCCTCTTAGTTCTTGTTCTTTTAGGCAGGGGAAAGAAGTTTGGAATGATGACGGGATATCATATAATGCCATATAGTACAAGTGTGGTTCTGCTTCAATCAAGGACTAACAAGCGTCCACTGCTCTTTATCCACAAGGTCTCCTTAGAGAGGCTACATTTGGTCATCCCCAGGAGTTTAATCCAACTATTTAAGATGCACTTTCCTGTAACACGATGCATAACCTCAGCCACCGTTATGAGTTCTTGGTCCAATGGACTCCCACAATGTTTAAACATTATTTTTGTCTAAATATATACTATAGTCCTTAATGGTTGGGTCCGTTTTCTATTCTGTACCTATTGTTTAAAAAGTTTCAATTTTGTCTCACAATTTTCAATCATCCTCTTTCTGTTTGGATGTTAAAACTAGTTGATAAATTTACATAGCAAAGCATGATACTTCATTGAGTTGTCAGAAATTTAGGAGTTAGGCTACCAAGAAGAAGGAAAGTTTCTAATTCCTCTACATTTTTAAGAACTTGGCAAAAATTTAGATTTTTTCTCTCTTTGGGTGCCCTTTCTTTATTTAAATTTTTGCCCAATCATACACATCATGCCATTTAAGTCTTTATCAACCAATTTTAACATTCATCAGTGAAAAGGGTATGAAAAATGTTAAAATGTAAGAGATTAACATGAAACTTTTTATAAATTAGGGAATAAATTGGAAAAACACCACCCTTGAGGGGCTGAAGCATAGCCATTATGTTTTTGGTCCAGAAGCTGTGCAAATAGGTCGATTTTCCTCATCTGAATTCAAAAGAGACACTTGTGTTACCGTATTTTTGCAAGTATCTTGAGTATATCAAGTTCGTAAACCCTTGGTGGATGAGGTTTAGGATTCTTTCCTCCAGCCATAGACCTAATGATAACCAGCTGTTGGAATGAATGACAATGGGTATAGTGTGGTTTCTTATTGAATAGCTTGAGAAGCTGGAATCTTCCTGTAGGTTTTCCATTCAAACATCTATTAGAAATTGAAGGTAACAGCACTCTAGTATTTGAAATGAAGCCATAAAAAGTGTAGCTCTACAAGTATTCTCCCTTTATTCTGCTCATTCTTCTGAACTCGTGGTGTCAATGCGAATGCTTGTCCAACTTAAGTCAATTACTCTCTCCCCAGTTACATGCACAATCCTCTCTTCATCCTTTTGAATACGTAAATCGAACCTGAGAGTTTCTAGATGTGTGGTAGTACTTTCCAATCCAAGATCTTCATTTGCAACCTAATAATTTCTCAACTTGACAAAGTCAATTTGATTGTATGCTTGCTTCAGATCAATTTGATGATCAAATAATTGTTTAGTTCTGTTCTTCTTTAGTTCACATAGTGTTTGGGCTGCAGAATATTGTGTTCAAAATCTTTCTTGTTAACAAGCCCTTGGATTAGAGTTGATAATGATTTACGAAGGAAACCTCATATTCCAATGGTATGAATTATATCTCTCTTTTCTGAAATATGATTGAGATAGAGACAGAGGGAGGGAGAGCTGTCATTCTTGAAGAAAGCTAATGTCATGATATTTTAAAGCATAAACATGATGCATTACTTGCCTCTGGTATCTTTCCAAATGCTGCTTTCAAGTACATCTGCTTTACTATCTTTTCCTCTTTTTTCTCCCAGATGGAAAAATTTCAAGAGACAAATGTTGAACATGCGGAGTCATAGCGATTCCAAGGGATTTGAGCTGAAAAGGCCAAACGACTCAATATACACCTTCCCTTGTCCAGATTGCATGTGCTTTACCAACAAATCAAATGATACGAAATTGTCATTAGCCCCTTGATTTTCAGAGTGGGAACTTGATGGCTGTATACCCTTGGAAATATAATCTTGCCAACACAGATTGCTGCTAACCCTCCATTTTCTTTTGTAATTCTTTCATTTTTTCCCTTTCGACACGGCGAGAGGGCACACCCTGATTCGGGATCTTCAAGGATTTGTAGTAGGGGGTCACATTGGTCTGGATCTTCCTGGGGAAAAAAAAACAAAAATAGGATTGTGTGAAGAGTTGCATCTTTTTGGTATTTGATGCACCTAAGATTTGGGATGACCACAGTTTTATATTGGTTGAGAGCGTTTAGGCATTATTTTTGTTTTACTACATTTGAAATGCTAAAGGGGAAAAAAAGAACTATAGTTTATATATTACATATGATGTGATATTAAAACTATAGGTTATAAATATAATATGATAAATTAGTTATTTTATTTATTTATAATAAAAATAATTATGAAATAATTGTGATTGGTTTTTCCTCTAACTGTGCAAGTGGGAGGTTATTTTTAATTTTAATAACTGAAGAATAAAATGAAAAGAGTTTTCATTTTTTGGGGATCGCATCATTATCACATACTAATTGATTGAGTGAAAGAAAGCTATACGGTAGTCCTTCCGAGAGACTAAACGATCGAGCGAGTTTGTTAGATGATTGCTCCTCGATACTAAACGATCGAGAAACCATTATCTATACGATATACTAAACCTCTTTCCCACTTACTCGATCATTTAACTCGATCTTATACTTCCTCCTTCCCTCTACCAAATTCACACAAAGCCCACACCTCCTGGATTCTCACTCTGAGAATACCAAGGTAACCGAGTGGTATATCGAGTATTGCTGTTTGAGGGTTGAGGATCGAGTCTTACTCGATTGCGTTCGAGGATCTGACAGTTCATGATTACATTGGTTGTTCGTTGCGTTCATGATCGTTTAGACTTTGCTGGGATGCCTGTCCAGTGTAGATTGAGGAAATACGTGAATAATATTTCTGCAAAGGTATGTGACTCGATTCCCTTTGTATTTAAGTAAAGAAAGCATGCTGTAATTTTCTCTATAATGCATAACTATGGTTGTTTGTTTGTAAATGCTTTATTCTTTCACAATGGGCTTGGAAAGATCTTGCTTCTGCTCAATGGTTCTATTAAATAAGAGTTCCTTCACAGACAACCCACCTCCGCCTGGTATGTCCAACAAAGAAGCTGAGAAAAATGAGGGTAAATCTGAGGCACGCCCGTCTACCCCTAAGGTAAGTACTCTTCCTTCACCTTTTATTAAACCTTATATTCATAAACCTTCGTTTTCTAGTAGGTTGGCAAGACGAAAACAAGAACATAGAGATGAGGAGTTGATCGAGATGTTTAAAAAGGTTCAGATAAAAATTCTCCTCGTGAACGCAATCCAGCAAATTTCTAGGTATGCTAAATTTCTCAAGGAACTCTGCACTGACAAAAGGATAGGTAAGGATAAGGAATGGGTTGTGGTAAGTAAGAATGTATCAAATCTATTTAAACAAAATATGCCTAGAAAATGGCGAGAACCAGGTATGTTCACTTTACCCTACATTATTGGTAATAGAGTCATTCGTCATGCTATGCTTGATCTAGGAGCCTTTACTAATGTCATGCCTTATTATGTGTATGAGGATCTCAATTTGAATGATTTTCAAAAAACTACTGTGTGCATCCAATTAGCTGATAGATCTTATATCCAGCCCCTAAGGATAGTGGAGGATGTGTTATTGCAAGTTAAGGATTTGATTTCTACTTTGAAAATGGATGAAATTTCCACTCCTTCTTCTTTTACAATTCTATTAGGAAGGCCCATTGTTTTAGTATTCATAAGAGCAAACATCTTTTCTAGGTTTGGCATACCTCGAGCCATAATTAGTGATCAAGGTA